>NW_014542001.1:248570-296334 GCF_000741045.1 Vigna radiata var. radiata | reverse complement strand
TATATATATATATATATATATATATATATATATATATATATATATATATATATATATATATTGAAGACTCAATTCTCACCCTCTTAATTTCTAGCAACAACAAGGTTAAGTGAAGGACTAACCCAAAGAAAGACTTTCGCACAAACCTCTTTTAAATACATAGCCTTGTACAGGAACTTTGTAAATCTGGGTGATGCTTTTTAAGTGAGATAGAAGATTTTATTGCCTTTAGATGTCCATTGAAACTTGGGTTCTCTTAGTCATCCTATAAGAGTAAGAAAAAATTGAGTTTTTATGCTAAAAATATAATTTTTTTTATCATAATATTGTTTTTGTGAGAGATCTGGGGTAATATATTAGCTCATTTTCTTTTTGCTTCCATCTTTTAACAATTCATGGCAATTCATTAATTTGTGGATGATGGAGACACAATTGTCGAGAATCAGGAGAATTTTTAGAAAAGGCTTAGATATGTTATTATTTAAATTTAGTAGAATTCATCTTTATTCCAAATTTTTGATAAATTTTTGTTTTTAAATTTTAAAAAAATTAATATAATTAATTTAATTCATTTGTGTTAAAAAAATATATAAATTAAATACGTTTCAATTGTGTTAAAAAACCCAAAAATTTTAATATAGTTAAATTGAAATAATTATAATAATTTATTTTTAAAGTTTAAAAGTTAAAATATACTAAAATTCAAAACAAAAACTAATTTTAATTTTGTATCTAAATTTAAAAACTAAATAGATATTTAATCCTCAGTCCTTTCTCACAAGTTTAGATTTTACAGTGTAGTGCTTCACTCTACTTAATTTGTGAGTGTCTCATGTCACAATAAATAATATATATATATATATATATATATATATATATATATATATATAATATTATAATTATAAAATTTTAATTGAAAAAAATAATTGTATTATTCAAAACCTATTCCATATGTAAATTCTATGGAACTACGGGGCCCTTAACTTGGCTACATTTTGTCAAGGGAGTTACTCCCTGTACCTCCCCAATTCCAACCCCCACCCCCCCATTTTTTTGGATTTTTTTTTAAATACAAAATTAATCTTTATGTTTTTTTTATTTTTACCGTTTTACACCTATTTACTAAAGTTAACCTACTCTTTTACAGTCTGNCTCAGTCAAAACACACAGACTCAAATTCCTCTCCTTCGTATTCCCACCCCCACCCCCACCAAAGCTTTTGAAACGCTCCTCCTCCAAACGCTCTCTGCAACTCTCACTCTCCCATTTATACGTTAAAAATATATTTAAAAATAATACATCAAAACATATAAATTACATTATTAAAATATCTGAAAATTAATATAAAAAGTAAACTAATAAAACAAATCTTAAAAATGAAATGGGGGGTGGGGGTTAGAATTGGGGAGGTACAGGGAGTAACCCCCTTTTGTTAAATGTAAGCCCAAATCTTTGACCTCACGTTTTGGGCTTTAAAGATAAATTATTTGTGCTCGCCTGTCTCATTTGTGGTGGAAAGCAATTTTTAGGGACTGCAAAAATTTAGGAAACATTTTGTTTGACCGCGTAATATTTACCAAACTTCTTTATGTCAAAATATATTTAAATTTCATACAATTTGAATACTACAAATTGCATCTGGACAAATTTGTATTTCTATATAATTATCTTCTTTTTTTTAATTTAGTATTTAAAAATACTCTAAAAATAATGAGTTTAAAGTAATATTTGAATTCCCCTATGTTCATGATATACATAAAAAGTAAATTGACCGTAAATAAAAAATCAGAGATTAAAATTGTTTATTTATCCCATAATTCTTCACCCATATTTAAATTTTTAAGGAAATATTAACTTTGAAATTCAGTTTGAAAAATCATGCATCATAATAGTATAGTCAACAGAAATTCAAGAATATTAGTTTGTAGAAAAGTATTTTCAAATTTCCCTTGACAATATTGCTGGATAAATGTCACATAACTTTTTATTTGTAGCCCTAGTTTTTCCTTTCTTATTTCAATCCATGATGCTTTACAACTAAAATCAGAGTTTAAGAAAATATCATGAATCTTGATAGTTTTTGTTTTTGTGTTGGTCCGCGTCAACGTTTCAACGGTCAAAGATAAGATACCTTAAACTGCTCTATAGAAACTGGATTGTTTATTTTATTTGTAGAAAATTGGAAGGAAATACAATGGTTTAGATCTTTTTCCCCTTTCCTCTGACTCGAGAAAATGACCATTTTCATCATCCAGTTTGCACTGAGTAGGTACCTTTGTGAATAAAGTCAAATCCTGATATTGCAGCCAAAAACAATGAGAAAAGAGTTTGTGATAACTTGACATTATGAAGGAAAGTTCTTATTCACTAAGCAATTTTAGAATTGCAGATTCCTACGACACACAGAAATGTTTTTGCCTCTTTCCAAAAGGGTCATATAACTCTAGAATGTTGTTACCTTACAGAACTTGCTGATATCTTTCCACTTTCATCATATGCTTCTAATTCTATTATTTTAAAAAAGTAATAGATTTTGTGTTTCATTCAATTTCAGTTGATTGAGTATACTCGGGAGAAAAATCATGGGTTACCGAATCTAAGGTTCTGACCATCAAATCCAAACGGGTCGAAAGGAAACTCTAAAGCAACAGCTTCTGAATTTGGAGCAGAAGTAACAGCTGGGATGATGTCATTGATATGAGACTCAAAAGTTGCCAAATTTTGGTTCCCTCCAAAATTGTTCACCCCAGTTGGAGACACCGAAAAGTGGGTGATTCCGGATGTAGCAGGTGATATATAAGGAGAACTGAAATTTTCAAGCACATGGGGAGGGAAAACCTGACCTTCATTTTTGATGTTTGTTGATAAAGGGAAACGGAATGGAGAAAATGATGGGTCAGTGGAATCAAGGTTTTGTGTTTGGACTCTTAACCCTTCTCGGAGACTCAAAAGTAAATCATTTGGTTGCTGCTCAAGGCTCTGCAAGATATTCTGCTGCTGATTTGGTTCTTGGTTTTCTAGTGGAATTATTGAAGAAGTAGCCGCGCTGTGGGCCACCGTGCATGTGTGATTTCCTCGGTAATTGATTTCAAAAATTGTAGGGTCCTCGTCAGATCTTTGCACTTGCTTTGTTGCCATGCAACCTTGCACAGTTCTGTGGGTACATCTGTAATAGCCCCTGCAAACGAACAAAGTACATAAAAATCTAGTTCAACACTATATATATAGATAGAATATAGACATAATAAGAGTATATTAAAGATGTGGTTACCTGGGGTACATGGCTCCAAGGATGTCTTTCTGACCATATTTTCTCCAACTATGTCCATCATCAAGAGGCCCTTCCACCCCCATTCCCGGTGTAACCCGAATCTTTTTAGTCCATCTGGGCAAAGTGTTTCTGTGAGGAAAGAAGATGATGAAGTTAATGAATGAAATGAGAAAAGCATAGATAGATAGATATATGTGCATTGGTATTAGATATACCTTTTCTTGAAAGCATTGTGGTCTTGGTCCTTCAAATCTCTCTCGGAGTCTTCACTTTGGGGACTGCTGCTGATAGGTGAGTCTGACATTCGGATTGCGGGTGGCAGAGGCAGTTGTGATGACTCACCGGCAGGCACCGGAGCTTTCCAATTTACCATTTGAAGTGCCTTTTCAAAGATGGATATGATGTTGTGGATGAGGAGGTCACGGGTTTCGTGGGACGAAGAGGGCGTGTGGAGATGCAGTTGGAGCTGCCTTGCCAACTCCAAACCTTGTAGCAGCTCTTGTATGATGGTGTTTGGGTCTCCCATGTTGTCCATGTTAAAGCATGTAAAGGAAAAAGAAAAGGGTTTAGAAGCATATAGAAGAGAATAAGAGAGAGGTGAGAGTTATATGGGATTTATGAAGGGTGGGAAAGCGCAGAAAATAGAAAGGAAAAGGAAAGTTTGACTGAGAAAAGTGGAGTGGATTTTGTGTAATCGGACTAGTCTTTGGTCATAGGAATGAGAGGTCCAATTGCTGACCCATTCTCCAGCACAGACCCTTCTTAAATCTTAACCATATACGCATGCAGTAAAAAAAAACATATATAATTCTTTAATTAGAAAAAAAGTCAGAGTGATGAAAAGAATGAGACTAGGAATCTTCAAACCTTGTTCCGCGTCATTACCATTGTACCTTCCAACGTTGTTATGGAAGGTTGTGTTGTGTGACGTTGGCCTTGCACTTCGCTTCCATTTATAACATTCCAGACCTGTTTCCGGATGGGGTACACTCTATTAACTCCATTCAATATCAATATCAATTTCTCTTATCTATTAATTAACAATTACTCAATGTCAAATTCTTTTTATTTAATTCTCTCCACTCGTCTAATCAAATTAATTTTATAGGAATTACATCTCAAAAATCATTTCAATTTAATTCCATTTAATTTAGACATGACCCCATTCTTAAACCGTACAAATTAATGCCGCGAACTGTGCGGCCGTAAAAGTCTTACAATTTGATGTTGTATTTATTTATCTCTCGTTTCTCATGCACGTTTTTATTTTCAATCCTTACAACATCTCTGTCTTGCAACTTGTTTTTAATATATGTTCTACAATAATAATTTTTTTTTAATAACAGAACACATGTTACCATTATATTAATTTGTTTAAATTTATTATAAAAAAATATTTAAAATAGATTAATATCAAAACATTTTTAAAAACAAATTATTAAAGACATTTTTTCCTTCTTTTTAAATTATAGTTCCAATGCATGCATAGCAGCGGAAAATCTTTCTGCTAAACAATATACCCATCAAATCAATTTTATTTTTGAACACTTAATTTATATTATTCTTCCGTACACAGCATTCTTTCAACAGCCTTGTTTTTTAAGCTTTGTAAGATACACACAAAATATTAAATTTCTTAAATAACATTTTAAACGTAAACAAAACAACATAACAATAAATTAATAAATATGAAAATTATATTGATTTTAAAATCAATATACACATTGATATGTATAATAAAAGTTATTGTAATAATTAAATTCACTTTATTGAAACAAAATAACATAATAAAAAAGCGAAAAACAAGCGTATTAACATTTACATACTGTCTGGTTATTATTAAAATCAATCAAAATACCAGTTTTTCTTAATTAAAGATACATATTTTTTTTACTAGTACGTTTATCGTGATTTAAACTCTTTTTATAGTTTACCCATACAACTGCAACGGAAACAAACAAAACTATAAATTTTAGACCTTGTTCACTTAAGTGGTGTACGTTATGATATTTGGAACGAACGATTACGAAGAATAACCGATCAGTTAGGTATGACATCATAACTATGCAGGATCATAATTGGGCCAATTCTTATTATTAGACTTGTAGTCCACCAGAATCAAAGATATCTTATTAAAGATATTAATTGAAAATAAAATAATATTTGATATTGATAAAGTTGTTTATAAATAACCAAGTATGTTTGTTTATATTTTATTCTGTTTATGTTCTATTGGGATTATATGAGTTCAAGGTCTATAAATAGAGAACCAGAGACACATGCCAGGTACGTTTTAATTATGCTTCATTTATACCTTTCATACAGGTTATTCATACCACTGAGAATCCTTCTAAAAGAACTGAGGTTCTTCCCTTATAACACGCCTAACTTGAGCATTGGAGTATCTTTGCAGGTACCCCCCTCTCGGTCATAGATCAGAGATTGTCGGACGGTTGAGATAGAAGGAGAAGCGGACGGTCAAGCGCAGCAGAAACCACTGATCCAATCCATCCGAATGCCAGAAAGCAGCGAACTCACATCGTCAAAGTTAGTATCTCAGTCACCAAAATTATCTATCGAAACAAGTGGATTTGAGAGAATTTGAAGATAATTTTTTGTTATTGTTTATTTAAGTGAATTTGGAAGTAGATGAGAGTGAATTTTGAAGTAAAGTTTGTGAGAATTAGTGTATCATTTAATTTATGTGAGAGATTAAAAAAATTTACTTCTTTATTTAAGTGAATTTGAAAGTAAATGAGAATGGATTTTGAAGTAAAGTTTGTGAGAATTAGTGTGTCATTTAATTTATGTGAGAGATTAAAAAAATTTACTTCCAAATCCAATCTCGATTACCTCCAAATTTACTCAAATAAACAACAACAAAAATTATCTTCAAATCCTCTCAAATTCATTCAATTACTCTCTCTCAAATCTACTCAAGTAAAAAAAGCCTTAAGGTGACGCAATCTATAACTAAAAACAAACGATTATGACAAGAATAACTTTTTAAAAGCTTCTTTTTATTATATAATTTAATTTGAAGGAAATATTTCTAACAATTAAAATATTCAATCACGTGCACATCTCATTATCCTTTTACCCAGTTTTCAGTTCCCAGCACAGCTTTTCAAAACCACCTCTAATTTTTTACTTTTGTCTTGATTGGCAACGTTTAATTCATTTTTACATTTGTTGATCTTCTAAATGGGACATTGCCATGTAATGTAACAACTATGATCTTCTAAAAATGTCAACCTTTAGTCCCTATGATATAAAAAATGTATCAGATTAGTCCTATCCGTTAACAAATCACAAGTCACCTTCCGTTAACAAATCACAAAATATTGGATACCTAGATATGCAAACTTGTGATTTATTGTTCATTAAGTGTTGTCATGAGGACATATCATAGGAACTAAAGGTTGACATTTTTAAAAACGAGAACTAAACTGAACATCATAACTTAACTTAGGGACCAAAAAAGGGTTTAAACCTATAAATAAACTTACTCGCTACAAGAAAATATTATATTACTTCGAAAAAAAATATTGTGAATCAGACATCTCTTAAAATATTATTATTTATTGAAAAATTTTATTTATGAAAAAAGAATCATGATTAAAATCAAATTTTTTACGAAGTTTAGAATTTTAGTTATCTACAAAAATATTTATTGATAAGATGGAGTCAAATTCTCATTTTGTTTTAATTATATTGTAGTAAAATTTGTTAATAAATTCATTAGTAATGTTTATATATATATATATATATATATATATATATATATATATATATAATTTGTTAGTAAATCTAGCTTGAAAAAATTTGTTAATAAGTGGGTTGATAATTAAATTTTGAAAATTCGTCAATAATTAAGTATTTAAATATTTATTGATAATTTCGTTAATAAATTTGTTGACAAAGTGGACATTAATTCCCAATGCAAACCTAACCAATATTTGTTATAAATTAAGTACATAAGGTAAGAAAAAAAAAATGAAAGAATAAGAAGGAAGAAGAAAAGAAAGAAGAGATAACAATAATGATAACATAATAATAATGACCATAGGTGAAAAAAAAAATGACAACATACACAAATAACAATTACAGTGAAGACGAATAAAGAAGAGATCGAGGAAGAATAAAAAAAATGTCAACGAGGAAAAGTCAAATCATAATATTAATATTATTGATTGATAGTTATTAACAATTCTTTTAATTATTGATAATTATTGATAGATTTTTTAATTTATTAGTAAAATTTATTATATGAATATTTTATTGATAATTTTTTTGTTGTTAGTAAATCATTAATCATTTTACTTTATTGATAAATTTTTAGGATAATAATATTTAGACAATATTTTTTTGACGATATTTGAATATTGATTACGTGTCAATAATGTTTATGATTATTCCACAATAATCTTTATGATTATTATTATTGATTGTGGAGTAATTTTTAACCAATCACATATTGACACGTAATCAATGTTCAAATGTTGGCTAAATATCATTATCTAAATTTTTACGGACAAATTTTATCCATTAATAAAACTATTTTCTTTTGTAGTGTATTTATGTCTCGGTACAGAAACATCTTTTAATTAACTTATGGGAGAATGTACATTTTCTATAAGGTACATTACCACTTGCAGGATGTGAACTAATTTTTTTAATTTAAACAGTAGAATAATGTAATTTAGATAATTTCTGTAAATTTTACCCTCAATTATTTGAATAGTTTAAAATTAAGATTCTTTTATTTCAACAGTAACATTGATGAAGTAGTTAAAAAAATATTTTATGAGGACTATGATAGTTATGATCTCTCCTTTGTAGCAATTATTTACTAAAAAACGTTAAATTTTTAGTTGTTACAAGTGATAATAAAGATTCTATTTGCATTCTTACAATTCTTTTTCTTTTTCTTGTTAACAGTATCGATTACCTTCATCTTCCCGCATTGTAGTGCCAAGTCACTTTTTTTTCGCCTTTTTTGTCATTTATTTTTTGTTTTCTTTGAAAAAAGTGTTCTTCAACACAACAACAACATTACCTCTTTGACCACTTTCTCTTTGCACCATTCACTTATGGAAGAAATTCCAATATTTTTAATGAGCATCTTTTATGTGTATTTGGTTTTGATGGTTCGGAAATAGGAATTCGAGGATAATTTGGACTGATATAGATTTCATTAATCGGGATGCCATCATAGCAAAGTTGGATTTATGAAAAAAAAAACAACCAATAACGATACTTTCACAGTATTTTAACATAATCTATGTGTATTTTGTGATTAATCCAAAATTATTTCATAATCAATAATAATAATTATAAACACTAACATGTACTAATCACAAAGATAGTATTAAAATATTGTGAAAAGTATCATTATTCAAAAGCAATATATGTAAAGTTTGAAATTTTGAATAATGTGAGAGATGCTTAATGAAATATTAATTTGTGAAACTTTCTATAATAGTTATATTAAGATCCGAGTAAAACTTACAATATTAACTATTATTTAACAAGAAAAAGGTGATCACACGTTATTTCTCATTTAAATCTACTTCAATAATTGTTACAACGGACATTGATAGTTTTTATATCTTTCAAATAAAATATACAAGATGATGAGATTGAAATTATATTTTTATCTTTATAAAAGTTTAGATTAACAATTTTGAAATATTTCAGATTAATTTAAAAATTTTAAAATTCTCAATAGTGTCAAGAAGGTTAAAAGTATTAAAAAATTGTTAGTATTTCAGAAAACAGTAGACAATTGTTAGACTTTTCTGAAGAAGAAGATGAATATTTAATATATCATGTATCTCGGATGGTGTTAACAAATATGGAGAGAAAATATCTATGGCAATTCTAAATAAAGTGTCAATGATTTAAGTTGCATTAATTAATTTGCACCGTCCTTACTTTTGAAAAATTCAAAAAATACGAATTAACTTAGGCACCCCAAAAGTAACAATCTAGAATTAGACTAAGTCAATGTGTGTTATTGCCATGAATGGAGACAAGTTGTGTTAGGGTCAACGTTAAAGAATGATAAAAAACTGTTTCAAAATCAGGAATGCAAGCACAGTTAAGGTGGTCGGAACTTCTGCTATGTTTTAAGATATGGAAATGGAACATGAATTTTCATTTTATTGGTAGGAGCTGCTACTAGGAAACAACCAAAGTTGGTAGAAAGAAACTAAGTTTGGTAAGCCGCAAAGTTTACGGACATCTGGAAGAGAAAGAGTGGGCCCTGGAACCAAAGCCCACGGTGGTTGGCCCACCTAAGACTTAGGCGTGAGAAATGTGCACTGACCAATGTCTAAGTTGGAGCCTGTAATGTATCATGCTGCTTTGTGCAGGCACAGGGTCAAGGCTTCACAACGCCTGATTGCGTGTGATTTTACGCTGTTTCATGTGTGCACCGCCAAATAAATTAGCCATCATACCCTCACTGTTCCAACTACACTCATTATATTTATACCTTTTTTACATATATACTTACGCCGTCTTTATTTTTGGAATAAAATTTAAGTAAATTTGAGAAGAAAGATAACTAAAACTGAAAATGTTTGGATAAAAAATTAAGAGAAATGAAAAAAAATTATTGAAGTCAGTGAATGATATGATGATTTGGTAAATTAAAATAAATGTTTTAATTGATAAAATGGAATGGGTACCATTTTATTTTGATGGTTAAAATTAATTTAAAATAAATATAATTAGTTTAAATTGAGATAAAATTTATTATTATTATTATTATTATTATAATTGTTGTTGTTGTTGTTATTGTTGTTGTTGTTATTGTTGTTGTTGTTATTGTTGTTGTTGTTATTGTTGTTATTATTATTAGATGTGTCATATTTTGATATTGAAAATGCATTAGATGATGTTGTTGGTGTCAACTTCAATATAGTTGCACACTTAGACTGACAATTACAATTACGCGCACAACAGTAGTTACACTATGCATTATTATGCATACGTTGAATATATTGAACATATATTCTAATTTAACAAATAGTGTTAGAGATTTCTTCACAAACAAAGAACGTCAAATAAAGTAATTGATATCTTACCTAGTGCATACAAATCGATGTCGTCATATTATTCAGATGTGACCAAAGGCATTTATTAACTTATGTCAACAGGTAAGTGTAACTAAATTAGTGAAGGACGCCATAAGTGCACATTGGAAGAGCAAGTTTCTAAATTTCTAGACATCATTGAGCATAATAAGAAAAATCAAGGGAGGAAGAAATGGCTAACTAAAAATGTTTTCGGTGCATGTGATTTTAATATAAAATTCACATATGTGTTGGCCAAGTGGGAAGGGACATCATTTGATTCAAGAATTTTGAAAGATGTTCTTGTTACAGATGATCATTTTATCATATCAAAATGTTAGTCTTTTATTTTGTTTACTCTATTATGTTTTAAGTTATGGGAAAATACTATCTCAGAGATGTTGGATTTATGTTAAAAAAAATCAACAATTTCTCTATATAAAGATGCAAGATATCACCTTAAAGAGTACACATGAAGAGGACCACAAAATCCCCGCGAACTGTTTAATTATTGTCATTCGTCTTTGAGAAATAATATTGAAAGAAAATTTGGTGTTTTGAAAATCAATTCCCCATTATAGCAAGTGGAACTAATCCTCCTTATGATTTGGAGATAGTGACAAATGTAGTTTTAACATGTTGCATCCTCCACAATTTCCTGCATGATGTGGACAATGATGAAGCTTTAATTGATGAAGTTGGTTGATTGAACAATAGGGTGAACTAGGAAATGCTCAAGTTCATGAAGATGACTATAGGGTTGGGAGAAATATTAGGGATCATATACCAAATCACACAAGGAAAGATTACCAAAACAATTAGCTATAAGTACTTAATATGTGTTGTTTACAAGGCTTTCATTAAATAAAACATATATGAATATCATCCATGAAATTACTATCATTATCATGTTATGAGTTTTATTTGCCCTATGTTTTATGAAATGAATACGGGAAATGGAGTAGTTGTCGCTTCTTCTGTGGTTCCTCGATAGTTCACAAAAGGAATTAAGGACATGGATGAATGACTTCTAAATGCAATGATAGACGAGTCTCGATTAGGAAACATGATTGACGACACCTGAATGACACAAGCATACAATAATATGGTACATCATCTTGACCAATTGAGGTTTGGTGGAGTAACAAAAAAATAATGTCAAAAATAGATAGAAAGCTTTGAAAAAGAGATGACGCGATATGTATGATTTATTTTCTTCACTTAATGGATTTGCAAGGAATGCATTATCCAAGCCAATTGAAGTAGAAGATGAAGTGCGAGCAGATCTTATAAAGGTAATTGAAAATTGATTGCAATATTATGATTTTTAGGAATAGTTCTAACAAAGTAATTATTATTTATGTCATTCACTTAAATTTCACGTAAAGCTTTCTACTGCTAAATGAAGGGTTACTACTATTAGACACTATGATCTCATGGAGGAATTATGAGGCATTCATTGAGCAACATGTGGTGGTGTATGCATAACACGTCAAGCATGACATCAACACTAACAACAAATGTTAAAGGTTGATCTTAACGATCAATTGAAGCACTACTCAATATGTATCATCTGTTCCATCATGGGGGATGTTGGCATCATGAGGCTCAAAATGAAAAGTGTCAATGGTTGATTTAATGGACTCCTAGTTCAAGAAGCTGACTAAAAAACCAGACGGGTTCATGGATATTATAAGATTAAGTAACTCTCATTTCAAAAATATCCCATCTATAGAGAAATGACAGGTGATTTCCATTGAGAACGAAATGATATTCTTAGTGAACAAGTTGGCATGATATGTCACATGACAACTTTCCAATACTTAAAAAGAGACATTTGGGAGATATTAGTCAACATGTGATAACATCCATTTTTTACCTATTTTTATGTGTTTATTATCATGAATAAATCAACTCTTTCCTAGCTTTAATCTTGTTTTATCCAGAAGTTTAGTGTATTTTGTATTAATTATTTTAAGCGTTTTATGTTTGTTTTACCTCTAATCTTTTTGTTCATAAGCTTGAAATAAATTAATAGGGAGCAATTCTAATGGAGGAAAACAAGTTGGAACTCAATGAAGCATGTTTTGGACAAGAAATGATCAATCTAAAGAAAATACCCACATTGGTTGCCACTTGGATCACGCCAAATGCTTAAATTTCATAGTTTTGTCAAATTGCCTAAGGTTAAGTGCCACCAACCCCTACATAGGTAGCATAGAGTAGTGGAAGAGTGGTACTGAACGACAAAAAATATGAATAACTTGCATTGAGCAGTGGAAAATAACGATGATTAGTGGTTTGACAAAGAGCTCATTTCGCATTTTAACTTATGGTGCTTAGTGATGCTGATATGGCATTGAGCGATGGCGTTGCTGACATGTAAAAATGGGGTTTTTAAACATGTTTCTCACAAGGCTTGGGGCATTCCTCTTCCTAGGATGACTAGGAGAGACCTTTAGAGGTTGTTTGGGGTGCTAGGAAGCTCCTTCACCACTCCTTAGGTCTGCAATCTTCATCCATGGTGTTTTCCCTTTCTTGAGGTTGATGAGGGAGAAGAGCTATGAATTGAAGATGTTGAGGCGAAGGAGAGGCGTAACTAGAGCATGGAGAAACTGCCAAGAACCATGGGAGAGAGCTTGCATATTCTCTTTGGTTTCCATCTCTTCCCTATCTCTTCAATTTGTAAACTCTAGGTTCTCCACATGGAGAACTAACTCTATTTGTTGAGATTAAATAGGATAAATTGAATCTCGTGTATTTTTGTGATATTAATACATATGTTTTTCCATTTCAAAGTTAGTATTTGATTTTTGTGCTTAATGCTTGCTGTGGCTTGACCACCCAAGGCTTGATTTGTGGTTCTTGATGTATTGGGAAATATGACTTGAACCTAGAATTGAAATTGAATACTTAATGGAGCTTGTATCTAGAGATAAAACATGATTCATTCTTAATACTCTTCAACTTAGTGCATTATTTCTTGTTGAGGATTCAAGAAATTGGAACTTTATGAGTTATCATAAGCTCAAAGTTGCTAGATATAGGATTTAAGTATGTTAGTGTGTTGATTTTGACTTGAATATGGAATTGGGATATTTTGAATGCATGAGAGTGAAGTTTATGAAATCTAATCCTAACAATTGTAAATATTTTATGTTAAATTTCTTTGCGCACTAACTATTTGATGAAAATACTATAAAGATTTTCTTGCGTTTTTGCGAACTTTATGGACTAATTGAGTGCAATAGTTGTCGAGTGTTGCACAAGTTCCTTAAAAGAGAATAATATTTACCAATTGTTATGTTGCGACTAGTGCACTTGTCATTAGTTATACAACTAATAACATGAACATACAAGAGGATATTATTATGGAACAGTGTTACAATTTCCTCTGCACAAATCTCGTCTATACTAAACAACTAATGGGTCTACCCCCAGATCGTCATTGGAATAAGTTAGTTAAGATGATGATAAGGAATATTTCACCCTCGTGTTTGCAATTTAGTACTATGTTTGTAATTCATTATTATGTTTTTTTATCATGTATGAAAGACTTTTATTATCTACTATTTTAATGACTTTAATTGCACCATCATATTTACATAAACTTTTTCATATATTTAGTTCACATATCATATGTAATTTTTATTTATGTTTTGAAGTTTATTGAATATGGCGTCATCATCAACAAAAACAAGATCTAAAATTTATAAGGAAAAAGAATAAGGTAACAAACCAAGACCTTCTTCATCAAACAATACCATCAGTGGAAGATGTTCTTGATTAAAGATGTTTCTTCGACCACCATGATGACATGGTTAACTATGGTGGAGACTATCATATTATAAGAATTATGGAACCTAAAATTATGAATTTCCAATCTTTTGCAACATCCGGGCTTTATTTCCATCACCACTTTCTCTTCCAAGGCATCTCGAACTTCCTTTTGTTGAATTGATAATTCTATGTTGATCTAATAAAAGTCTTCTATTCAAACCTAAAGATATAAGTCAATGGATACTTATTAAGTGATATTAATAGGACAAAATTTAAACCTAAACCTTATTATTGGTTTAATATCATGCATCTTAAGTACCAAGGTGGAAAATTCTCCTTTCCAGGCATACTAGAAGAGCTCCTCATGATTGTGGCATGACATTAGCTTCTATGGTTAAATCGAAGTTGCAAGGTCAAATTGTGAAAACTATGTGCTCTCTAAACATCAACGACAAACTTCTCCATTATGTGGTAGTATATTGGTTAACATCTTATCTAACTAATTTTCTAAAAGTCATGAAGGAAGACATTTTTATGATATGGGCCTTGAAAAATAACAATTCTATTAACGGTTCAAATCATATCATGCAAATTATGCTCAAAGTGGGGTGAACCTTTATGATGAGGCTAGCGCCACAATAGGCTTGAGACAAGGCTTAATACTATTAATGTATATAGTGTATGACAACATGATAAGTGCTATTAATACTTATTATTCATGTTTATTTCTTACCTTAAATTTGTATTTATTCATGTATTTAGTGTTTTCTCTGTGAGAAGATGTAATATTTTTTTTTTGTTTACTTCAAGTTAAATGTTATTTTGTCTTTTGTGGAATCTGTTAGAATCGTGTTGAAAGGCTTTTTAGTCGCATTAAAGCTCAACAAACCTAAATTCCCCACTAATATAGTATAGGGGTAACCTAGGGTCTAATCCAAGGACTTGGTTCTTGTTAAGTTTAGAAATTGTAGAATTAATACCTATTTTATTTATTTACTAAAACTAGGTGGGGAAAGAAATATAAAATAAAATCTAATATAATACTAACTAACTAATAATGCATACATCTACTAAATCTAAATGAATGCAAGATAATGTGATGAAAACAGAAACTATGTAAAGAATAGAGATGCACTAATAGGGAAGAATGTTAACGAATGATGCATGAATGAGTAAATGGAAAGAAAGGAAAATGACTTTTATCCTAAAATGATATACTAATGTAAGAAAAGAACTTAAACATAACAAAATCTAAAATCTACCGCTACTTATTCAAGCAATAGAAAGAAACTTTAATTGGAAAAACATGGAACCTTTAATGAACCAAAATTGCAACTGTGAATGAACAAAGTAATAGAAATATGGAATTTTAAAAGTAAACAAAGAAACAGAATTTAAATCTAATCCTAATCACATCAGAAAAGAATTGGTCAAAACTTTAACACAAGATAAAAACCTAACATTTAATATGTACAATCAATTGATGGAAGTAAACTAATCAAGCAGAAATGAATCAGAGTAAAAGAGATGAAACAGAATAAGGAACAATAAAAGAAAACTAAAAAACAAGAAACTGAATCATAGAGCTAATCTGTAGGAAACGAAATTAAAAGAGCAAGAATCTTAAAATCATACAAGAAAAATAAAAGAACAACATTGCATTGAAGAAAAATTGAAATACAAGAGTTCAGAATCACGAAGGGATCTCTCGGCCTGTCACCCACGAGAAATCTCTCCGCGAAATCAGCAGCAAAGAACAATGAAAGCTTAAAGTCTAAATGAAAGCATGAAAATGAGTCTATAGTGGTGTCTGTCACCCACCACCTGTGTTTTTCTTATTACAAAATTCCCCTTTTTATAGGGTAAGTCCAAAAAAACTAAAAAGAATAGAAAAAGGGAAAGAAGGGAAGAATCGGGAAAAAGTGGAAAAAAGGGAAGGAACCGGTAACTGACTTTGGAGGCTTCGTGAACCATCTTCAACTGACTCTGACCAGATTCTTCAACTGTTCAAGCTCCGCACGTGCTTCTAATCTCCATTTTGACCGATCAAGCTTTTGGGCCAGCTCCCTTTCTTGATCCATGGAGCTCACTTCATGCTTTGTCGCAACAGTTCTCTACCTCGCTGGAACCCTAGAGAGTTTCCTCTAAAATGAAATGATCAAGAGATGTGTTTCTGTCCAAATGAATGTGAGACGAGGACCCCTAAGGAAATCAACTTCAGCCTTTCCCAAAACACACCGTTTCACTTATGGAGAGCCCATGTCAACGGCCCATCAGCTCATTCTTAAATGCAATAGCCAATGTCCAATACAAATGTTTTCCAAATCGGCCCAGTAGCAGCTTCAGCATTTCAGCATAACCATTCCAACACCTCAATAAATTTGTTCTCTATTGACTATCACGATCCAATGAAGCAGCTCATGTCCAGCATCAGCCCAATTCTTATTTTATTCCTGCTAACATTAACAAAGAAATTAACAAAATAAGCTAAAAAAATAAAGCCTAAAAAACACGAAATCCTATTTTAAATTTTCTGAATATTTTTCTAAAAGAAAAAATACCTAAATATTTAACAAACCTATTTTATTTAACTAAAAAAGAGAAAATTAACACTAATTTTACAAAAACCTATTTTAATCCTAAGAAATGCTAAACTAACCTAATTCTAGAAAATTAAAAGCAAAACTAACCTAAAAGAAGAGTATTAACCTAGAAAATTAGGGAAAAATAGAGAGTTAACAAATCGCTGCAACGGAATTATTAGCGTGGAACAAACCAAGAGGGGGGGGTGAATTGGTTATATACTTTTATCGTGCCTTTTATTATTTTTCTCTTAATTTTTCTTACTGAGCAGATAATTAAATATAAATAAAAGAGTAAGGGAAAGAGAAAAATTGCACAGNTGATTTTATCCTGGTTCNGATCACACAGATCCTACGTCCAGTCGCTTATCTCAAACAAGATAGGCCTTTTTCACTATCACAAAACAATTACAAATATTAATCACAAAGAAAAACAATTTGTAAGAGTTTAGAAATACCACCTCTCTTGAAACCACAAGAGATGAACTTACACCTCCTTTGAATCTTCACAAAGGATGACCACCTCCTTCGAATGCTTCACGAAGGATGATTCTCTTCCAGGCACTTCCTCGGACACACCAAGGATGAACAAGCTATTCCTCTGTCACCGCAGTAGCACTTCAGGGCTTTGCAGACAAGAGTTTCCTTAGCTTCAACAATCTCACAAAGTTCTCAAAGAGTTCAGAGGTTTTCAACACAAGAGAAGAGTTTTTTTTTTAAAATAAACAGTGAGCCAATTTATAGACTCAGCCCAATACCCTTCCATTCTTCGAAAACGGGCCATCTAACGCATTTAATCGATTAACATAAGTATTAATCGATTAAAATGAGTACAACGACTAGTTTTTCGAATCTGAAACCCCCAATGGCTAGTGTTAATCGATTATTCTCAGGAATAATCGATTAACTAATCGATTATTATTATCTTTAATCGATTATTACAGGGGCAGTTGGGTTTTCAGTGCCAGCCTCGTTTTAATCGATTAAAACTGAGTTTAATCGATTAAAACAGCTTGTGTTTGATTCTCAAAAATAAATTAACCAAGTATAAATTACATGAATCAACCCTAATACATATTTGAGCACTATTACATCAACTTTGATTATTATAAAAGCTTTATAAAATACAAAGATCTTCAATTTGTCTTCATGGATCTTGACTTGTGCAAATCTGTTCATCATCAAAACTTTATCTTTTATTTTCTTTTTTTTTTTTGCTAACAGAATCTGTGTAGAAAAATAAAGATTTGAACAGTTTTGGAGTTTGTTGTCAAGACCCTTTCCGCACAACCACAATCCATTCACTCACTGAAGAAGAAAAATACACACTCAACGAGTATATTGTCTCGCATAGTGAGACAGAGTAGTTAAAAGTAAATCAAAAGTTATTTTATGTCCAATAAGTGTGTTCTCTTGCTCAGCAAGAGATGAACTTCTGAAAATGGTTAGTCATTAATTAACGAGAGAAAATAGTTTTGAAGTATGGGAACACAAAGAAAGTGAAGAATTCGGTCAACGACAACTTTAAGACATCAAGATTCCATGCAATCATCAATTTCTACCAATGTTCTATTTTTTAGATATACAGGAGCACTTTAACCCAAATTTCACTAGGGTTAGATGTAATGAACTTAAATTGATGCAAATCGTCTTGTGCAATATAATCTCATCATGTTCATATGTTTTATCTAGATTATAATTGTTTATAATGGAATATCATGATATCTAAAAATATCTAATCATTAGGAAATGAATTAGAACTTTGACACGGATAGAAAAACCATGTGATTTGGGATCTATAGACTCAATAATTTAGTCATTCTAAACACCTAATTTTAATGTAAATTGTATGTTAACTTGACTAAGGGATTAATAATTTGACATATTGATTTAGAACAAGTTTCTAAGGGATTATTAGGACTAGTATGCTTTAGATGTGCATGTATGGAGGAGATTGAGATATATTGTATAGAGTTTCTGCATCATTTAATTCATGAAATTCAATTTTGATGAAGCTTAAATCAAATAAAACAACAAATATTACATTGTTTACCATATATTTTTATTATTATGAAGCCAACCATGAATCTTATCAAAGTTGAGATTGGTAAATAAGCATTATTAGACAAAACAAGCACAAATCCTTAGGGAAAACGATACTTGAAACTTTCATTTACTAATTGTAACGAATTGATATACTTGTCAAATAGTTAACAAACATGTTTACACAAATGATGACAATGGAGTACAAGCATAACCACAAAGTCCTTTGATGAATACATTGCACTAGGTTCACATCATACTCCTCATAATTGAGAACATTCACTAATCCACCCAAATCCTGAAATTCTTAGTCAAATATGGGAGAGTTCAAGACATGTTAGAATGCATAGATTAGAACACATGGATGGAAGAATGCAACAAATTGAAGAAAATATATTGCATTTGACCATCGACATGAATAGACATTATGATGATGTCAAATTCAATGTGAACCAAATTTTACACAAACTAGACAACAACCATGACTCTTTCCACTAATTTATATCTTCTAACTCTTTTTTTTTTAATTCATTGAATTCAATTAAATTTAATGTCGTATGATGTCCTTAACAATTATTATTTTTATTTTGTATTATGTACTTTCAACTCAAATGTATTTGACAATAAGAGACTTGCAAGAAGCAAATAATCTTGATAAACAAAGTTTTGTCACTGTTAATCGCTAAATTGTAGCTATGGAACGTGGGGCCACCATTCTTAATGACAAATATAATCTAATTCTTGGAACCTCTTTATCTTAATATACTACACTTCAAATTTTCTAGTTATTAACAAGTATGAACATTTCAAATGACCATTTACTCATCCAATACTACGATTTTCTTTGTTCATACTCATCTCATACAAGACATATTATGGAGATGTTGATACAATATTGTTACAATATATTGCAAACTTGTATAAATGAAAGGGTTTCACTTTGATCATAAATCATATTATATTTTTTGATGTTCATACTCATCCTATATTATATCATATTTTGAGTTCATCTTATTAATTGTGTGATAACAAATCTTTAATTATTTTAAATTTCAATATTGAAAATCAAGATATTGTATATTTTTTAATACCAAATTTATTGTACTTTTTATTTATTTTAATTAATACTTCTTTTGTAAAATATTTATTCATTAAAAAATTCTAAATAATTCTAAATATAATTTTATATTACTTTTAACATCAAAAACAATATAGTAATCTTATTATTTTAATTTATTAAAAAAAAATTCATATTAATTAAATTCTTTTCAAATTTTCACAAACTTTATCTTCAAATTTTACCATCCAATCCTTTAAAAGAAAAAAAAAAAAAAAACTCATGAGAAAGGAGAAATTTAACATGCAATTTAAAAAAAATGCACTAAAAGGTAATCTTTCTGGTTTTTTTCAAAATAATAAGTAATTTGTATCCTTTATTTCAATTAATTATTTATTTCTTATAAATAATTTTGAAAATAATAATAATATTTTTTATTTAATTGTGAAATATTAATTACTATAAACTATATATGTAATATAAACACAATATAAAATTATTATTACTATACACATGTAATATACAATAAAGTTACAAGCTTTTTAAGGCAGCTAAAATTCTTATTTTAGTTTATCTATTTTTTTTATTAAAAAATGTAACGTCCTAATCTTGCGAGTCACTTAACCACCACAAAATCTAAAATTATTTGCAAACAAACTGAACATTTTAAACCAAATAACTTATTACAAATTGAAATAGTAAATGTCATAAAATTCAAGAAAAACAAATATTATATACAACTAGAGGTGG
The DNA here is from genome assembly GCF_000741045.1 of Vigna radiata var. radiata. Taxonomy (NCBI): domain Eukaryota; kingdom Viridiplantae; phylum Streptophyta; class Magnoliopsida; order Fabales; family Fabaceae; genus Vigna; species Vigna radiata. The sequence continues at coordinate 275,769 of NW_014542001.1, read as the reverse complement.
GCATAGTGCACCGTACTGCCCTGTACTATAAAAAATAATAGTTAACTATAAAACAGTTTATGAAAACTGAACTGAACTAAAACATAAGTTTAGAATAACTGAATTGAATTGTTTTTAGTTCAGTTATAATGTAGTGCAATTCAATGAACCATTTTCAGTTAACTATAATGCAATTTGCTCTTATAGGATTTCTTAAAAGAATTTCTAAGCTCTTTAATTCAAGAAAATCTAATAATTCTGATCAGATTTAGCCAATATTTTTATAACTTTCTGAAGGAAGAAACTAGTTCCAAAATAAATAAAAAAATCCTATTTCAAATTCATTTGTTAAAAAAATCTAAACTTAAATTGTGTTTCTGCATTGTACACAGCCACAATAATTATGCTTTTAAGGGTGAAACCTAAAAAGAATACAAACATACTCTTTGTTCAATGAAATCCTAAGTGCCAATGTTAACCACTGTACATTCAATTGCTTTAGCAGAGTTGAGGCAAAGTGTGTGATTTTCATTCCTTTCCCATGGATTGAGTATCTTTTCGTATTGATTGCTCGTTCATCAATGGTCCCTGGAGCTGCCACATTGATAAGCTTGCTGCAACAACATGTAACTCGCTTTTAAAACAAAATTTCCATGAACAGTTAAACTGGTAAAGCAAGTGAGAATATGTGACCATCATCAGGTTCTGATGCAACAGAAAACATTAGTTCAAAGAAATTTTCTTTCCTTTTTACAGATTGAAACCATGAAAACAGTTGGTCGGGATATAAAAACAAAAGGGAATAAGGTGATGCATAGTGTAGATACTGAAAAGATGATTAGCAAATGAAAATGACAAAATAAAACTGACCTTAAGAAACAATTCACCTTAAGATCCACAACCTTCAACCTTGACATCTTCGAAAGCCAAATCCACACTGACAAGCCTTCCACTCTCCCTCATGCTCATGAACTACATCAACATGAATTGGCCAGCCCTGTCCAAACAAGAAGGCAAAAGTTAAAACTGCACCTGTATCCCAAAAACAATATATTTCTAAAGAGCATTACTATAAAAGAAAAATATATAATTTTAAATACAATATAAGGAAAGCTTGGCATCAATGAACATAACAACATGCTTTTAAATTATAAAACAGGACGATATACAGCGCTTCTGACCCATTTAGTAAGAACAAAAAAGAAAGTTAAAACAAAAATTAACAAACAAATCATTTTAAAAACAAGAGCAGATTACACGAACCTCCCTTCTATTTTGCATTTCTTATCTTCCAAAATAGACCTTTATAAATATGATCCACATAAACTGGAAACTCTAAAAAAATGAATAAAAATAGTCTTATCATAGATTGTCACTAATTGAACAAAATCCCTTTCTGTATCTTAAACACCATATAGACTACCTTCTATTGTTTATAAATTACAATTAAATAGTTGTACAATAGCACAAAATTGACACTAATAGCAGATATCTATTGAAGATGGACTTACAGTGCTTCTTTCTTGATTTTCAATCATCCAAATTAATAGCAGCACTTGAAGGTCCCACTTCATCTTGAGAGGTTATTTCTACAAAAATAAATTAAATATTTCATAATTTTTGAACACTTAAAATATAAATTAAAAAATATATAAATTTGTCATATAATCTCACCTTGCTTAAATTTATCAAGTTCTTTAGGATCCTCATCAAAAAGTATAGAGAAAGGTGTTCCTTTTAGCCAATCTTGTATGCAAACAAGTACTTCCACTATTTTAGGCGTTAGACAACTACGATAAGGACTAATCACTCTTCCTCCTATACTGAATGCACACTCTGATGCTACGGTAGAGATAGGAATGGCTAACACCTCTCGAGCCATATTCGCAAGGATAAGAAATCTGATCGAGTTGACTTTCCACCAATGTAAAATATCAAATTCAACTGACATATAAGGTTCAGGATCCTCTCTCAAATATTTATCAAGCTCTGATATATAATCAAATCTACGTCCTGTAGCTCTTAGGTAGAAACGCATGCAATGAGGATCATCATCATCTAGTTGAGATTCTTGTTGGCTACTTTGAGAGCCCTCCTCAATACCTTGATATTGTTCATGAAGTGTTTTTAAGGATGACAATAATTTTGATTTCAATTCCGTGGCCATGCTAGATTCAAATAGGTAGTCAATGAAGTAATTAACAAAATCCAACTTACTCCTAGGGTCAAGCACAACAACAATCAATAATAAAATATTAATTCCATTAGGATTTCCCCAATATTTTTCATATTTGCCCTTCATCCTCATTGCCATCAATTTTATGCTCACATCATTACTCTCAGAATATTGTCGAATCCTTTTACCAATTGCAAACACTTCCTTCATATACATATGACTGGTGACATAAGAAGAACCAGAAATGCGTAGGGTAGAGTCATAAAACAACTTTAAAAATGGTATAATAGACCTCGCATATTCCCAATCCTCTTCTAATGGCACACCACCATTACTTTTGGCCATTTCATCACCAAATTTCTTATCTTGCATATCTAGCAAGACAAAGGCATCTTTGTACTTGAAGCTTGTCTCTAACATTAAGTAAGTTGAATTNCACCTGGTTTCAACATCAAGACAAACAATGCCTTTATAAGAAATTCCCTCTTGCTCAACACATGCCTTGAATCTAGCAAATCTAGCGGGAGAAGATTTCACATATTTAACTCACTTCGAATTTTTGAAATTGAATCTTTGATTTCTTTTAGGCCATCCTTCACAATCAAACTCAATATATGCGCACAACAACGCATATGAACATATTCTCCCTTTAAGACCAAACAATTCCAGGATAACATCCTTCTTTTGAGGTATTGGACCCCAACATCATTTGTTGTAGCATTATCAACCGTGATACTAAGGACTCGCTTCAACTCTCAATTATTCAAACAAGCCTCAACATGTTTAGCAATGAGCTCCCCTGAATGTCCTGTTGTTTGAGAAAAATTCAAAATTTTCTTTTGAAGTTTCCCATCATTATCAATAAAGTGAGCGGTTAAACTCATGTAATTTAGGTTTTGGATTGAAGTCCATGTGTCTGTAGTCAAACAAACCCTCCCATAGTGCTTTGATAGAAACATTTTCAACTTTGCTTTTTCCTCTTCATAGAGTTCCCATATTTCACGCCTCACTGTAATGCGGGATGGAACTTCAAATCGTAGTTGCAAGGACCATAAAAGGTCACGAAAGTCCTCATTTTCCACAAATCGAAAAGGAAGCTCGAACTTCACAAACATCTTCACCAACTTCATTCAAGATGCATTTTGGTCAAATTTAGAAATAGTTGGTGAAGGACTAACACTAAAATCTGTAGATGATGATAAAAGCTTTTGCCTTTTGAATGCTTCTCTATTAGGATTTTCTTTGCATCTCGCCAAATGATTCCTCTTCCCACTTGTTTCAGACAAATATTTAATCAAATCACCACAATAATTGCATTTAGCCTTCTTCTCAGAATAAGGGTTTTGTTTAGTAAAATGTCCCCAAACATCTGATCGACCTTTACTACTCTCAGTTGATAATGAATCGATAGAAGGAGGTAAATGATCCATTCCAGAAGTATTTGGTGTGAGGGTTTCTACAATTTCTATAATTAAGAGTTCAATCAGAGAAAACAAGAGGGGCGAAAAACCCCAGGACTAATGGAAGAGAGCAAATGAGAAAGGAGGACAACATTACAATTTTTAATGGTTCATAAATACAGATATCAGTAAAGCTTCATCTTCAATTCAAATAGAGATAATCACCAGTATAAATCAAGAATGACAATGAACTTGAACAGAAATCCAAAACGTGAAACATTGCAAATCAGCAACTCCCTCAGTTTAAAGTAAATGTCAGCATAATATGCAAACCAAAAGTGATATCTAAACGAAAGATATCATTTTGTCAAGCTTTAAAAATTGTAATGTTGTCCTCTCTCATTTGCTCTCTTCCATCAGTCCTGGGGTTTTTCGCCCCTCTTGTTTTCTCTGATTGAACTCTTAATTAATGTAGTGACGTGAATGTTAGAAATTGTAGAAACCCTCACACCAAATACTTCTGGAATGGATCATTTACCTCCTTCTATCGATTCATTATCAATTGAGAGTAGTAAAGGTCGATCAGATGTTTGGGGACATTTTACTAAACAAAACCCTTATTCTGAGAAGAAGGCTAAATGCAATTATTGTGGTGATTTGATTAAATATTTGTCTGGAACAAGTGGGATGAGGAATCATTTGACGAGATGCAAAGAAAATCCTAATAGAGAAGCATTTAAAAGGCAAAAGCTTTTATCATCATCTACAGAAGTTAGTGTTAGTCCTTCACCAACTATTTCTAAATTTGACCAAAATGCATCTCGAATGGAGTTGGTGAAGATGTTTGTGAAGTCCGAGCTTCCTTTTCGATTTGTGGAAAATGAGGACTTCCGTGACCTTTTATGGTCCTTGCAACTACGATTTGAAGCTCCATCCCGCACTACATTGAGGCGTGAAATATGGGAACTCTATGAAGAGGAAAAAACAAAGTTGAAAATGTTTCTATCAAAGCACTGTGGGAGGGTTTGTTTGACTACAGACACATGGACTTCAATCCAAAACCTAAATTACATGAGTTTAACCGCTCACTTTATTGATAATGATTGGAAACTTCAAAAGAAAATTTTGAATTTTTCTCAAACAACAGGACATTCAGGGGAGCTCATTGCTAAACATGTTGAGGCTTGTTTGAATAATTGGGAGTTGAAGCGAATCCTTAGTATCACCGTTGATAATACTACAGCAAATGATGTTGGGGTCCAATACCTCAAAAGAAGGATGTTATCCTGGAATTGCCTGGTCTTAAAGGGAGAATATGTTCATATGTGTTGTTGTGCGCATATATTGAGTTTGATTGTGAAGGATGGCCTAAAAGAAATCAAAGATTCAATTTCAAAAATCCGAAGTGCAATTACATATGTGAAATCTTCTCCCGCTAGATTTGCTAGATTCAAGGCATGTGTTGAGCAAGAGGGAATTTCTTATAAAGGCATTGTTTGTCTTGATGTTGAAACCAGGTGAAATTCAACTTACTTAATGTTAGAGACAAGCTTCAAGTACAAAGATGCCTTTGTCTTGCTAGATATGCAAGATAAGAAATTTGGTGATGAAATGGCCAAAAGTAATGGTGGTGTGCCATTAGAAGAGGATTGGGAATATGCGAAGTCTATTCTACCATTTTTAAAGTTGTTTTATGACTCTACCCTACGCATTTCTGGTTATGTCACCAGTCATATGTATATGAAAGAAGTGTTTGCAATTGGTAAAAGGATTCGACAATATTCTGAGAGTAATGATGTGAGTATAAAATTGATGGCAATGAGGATGAAGGGCAAGTATGAAAAATATTGGGAAAATCCTAATGGAATTAATATTTTATTATTGATTGTTGTTGTGCTTGACCCTAGGAGTAAGTTGGATTTTGTTAATTACTTCATTGACTACCTATTTGAATCTAGAATGGCCACAAAATTGAAATCAAAATTATTGTCATCCTTAAAAACACTTTACGAACAATATCAAGGTATTGAGGAGGGCTCTCAAAGTAGCCAACAAAAATCTCAACTAGATGATGATGATGATGATCCTCATTACATGCGTTTCTACCTAAGAGCTACAGGACGTAGATTTGATTATATATCAGAGCTTGATAAATATTTGAGAGAGGATCCTGAACCTTATATGTCAGCTGAGTTTGATATTTTACATTGGTGGAAAGTCAACTCAACCAGATTTTCTATCCTTGCGAATATGGCTCGAGAGGTGTTAGTCATTCCTATCTCTACCGTAGCATCAGAGTGTGCATTCAGTACAGGAGGAAGAGTGATTAGTCCTTATCGTAGTTGTCTAACGCCTAAAATAGTGGAAGTACTTGTTTGCACAAAAGATTGGCTAAAAGGAACACCTTTCTCTATACTTTTTGATGAGGATCCTAAAGAACTTGATAAATTTGAGCAAAGTGAGATTATATGAAAAATTTATATATTTTTTAATTTATATTTTAAGTGTTCAAAAATTATGAAATATTTAATTTATTTTTGTAGAAATAACCTCTCAAGATGAAGTGGGATCTTCAAGTGCTGCTATTAATTTGGATGATTAAAAATCAAGAAAGAAGCACTTTAAGTCCATCTTCAATAGATTTCTGCTATTAGTGTCAATTTTGTGCTATTGTACAACTATTTAATTGTAATTTATATACAATAGAAGGTAGTCTATATGGTGTTTAAGATACAGAAAGGGATTTTGTTCAATTAGTGATAATCTATGATAAGACTATTTTTATTCATTTTTTTAGAGTTTCCAATTTATGTGGATCATATTTATAAAGGTCAATTTTGGAAGATAAGAAATGCAAAATAGAAAGGAGGTTCGTGTAATCTGCTTTTGTTTTTAAAATGATTTGTTTGTTAATTTTTGTTTTAACTTTCTTTTTTGTTCTTACTAAATGGGTCAGAAACACTGTATATCGTCTTGTTTTATAATTTAAAAGCATGTTGTTATGTTCATTGATGCTAAGCTTTCCTTATATTGTATTTAAAATTATATATTTTTCTTTTATAGTAATGTTCTTTAGAAATATATTGTTTTTGGGATAAAGGTGCATTTTTAACTTTTGCCTTCTTGTTTGGATAGGGCTGGCCAATCCATGTTTATGTAGTTCATGAGCATGAGGGAGAGTGGGAGGCTTGTCATTGCGGATTTGGCTTTCGAAGATGTCAAGGTTGAAGGTTGTGGATCTTAAGGTGAATTGTTTCTTAAGGTCAGTTTTATTTTATCATTTTCATTTGCTAATCATCTTTTCAGGGTGATGAATCTTGTGGTTTCTTTTTTAATTTTGTATCTATACTATGCATCACCTTATTCCCTTTTGTTCTTTTATCCTGACCAACTGTTTTCATGGTTTCAATCTGTAAAAAGGAAAGAAAATTTCTTTACACTAATGTTTTCTAGTTGCATCAGAACCTGATGATGGTACTGCACATATTCTCACTTGCTTTACCAGTTTAACTGTTCATGGAAATTTTGTTTTAAAAGCGAGTTACATGTTGCAGCAAGTTTATCAATGAGGCAACTCCAGGGACCATCGATGAACGAGCAATCAATACGAAAAGATACTCAATCCATGGGAAAGGAATGAAAATCACACACTTTGCCTCAACTCTGCTAAAGCAATTGAATGTGACACTTAAGATTTCATTGAACAAAAAGTATGTTTGTATTCTTTTTAGGTTTCACCCTTAAAAGCATAATTATTGTAGCTGTGTACAATGCAGAAACACAATTTAAATTTAGATTTTATTAACAAATAAATTTGAAATAGGATTTTATTTTTTATTTTGGAACTAGTTTCTTCCTTCAGAAAGTTATAAAAATATTGGCGAAATCTGATCAGAATTATTAGATTAAAATTATTAGATTTTCTTGAATCAAAGAGCTTAGAAATTCTTTTAAGAAATCCTATATCAGCAAACTATAACTGAATTACACTATAGTTAACTGAAAAATGGTTCACTGAATTGCACTACATTATAACTGAACTAAAAACAATTCAATTCAGTTATTCTGAACTTATGTTTTAGTTCAGTTCAGTTTTCATAAACTATTTTATAGTTAACTATCATTATTTATAGTACAGGACAGTACGGTGCACTATGCCCACCCCTAACTCCAACAATATCTACATACACATCTGTTTCCGAATAAAACATTATAGAATCATCGCAAAAAAACAACAGATAAGTACGGTTGAGAGCTAACAAAAAAATCATCAAAACATTAAAACACTATACTCATCCAAACCATCAAGTCAATATTATAACCTATCAAAAGTCAACACATAATACAACTATAACAAGCAATACAATAATAACCCAAACACTCCCTTCTAACAAAAACATAATCAACCCATTAGTTCTACACCATTTGTCTGTTAAAGGCAACCCCTGTCAATAATAACCATCTCTATAAATATATATCTTCTTCCTTACTTTACCGCACCATCCTTATTTACCGAAATAGAACAATTCGAGTGATTCTTCATCACAGTTTCGAACCTATCTCTCCAACTCCTCAAGATGCTTATATCAACTTTAAACTCAACACAAGCCGAAACCTTATGAACGAGACATCATCTTTTTCTACCCCTCGAGGAAAGGACAACACTCAAATCTTAATCCCTTTTACTGCCCACCATGGATGAAAAGAATCATCTATTTCACTGTCTCTCAAAGACGAAAATATCCACCTTTTATCCCCTCACAAGAAAAAATGTGACTACCTTTCTACCCCTCGAAAGAGGAAAGGTATAACACCTTAATCCCAATCTCTTCTAATGCCCACCATTTACAAAAAGAGTCATCTCTTTCACCACCTCTTAAAGACGAAGAAATCCATCTTCGTACCTCTCATAAGTGGAAATGTGACTACCTTTTTATCCCCTCAAAAGAAAAGGTACAACCTCATGTTAATACGATATAGCAAGACATAACTACCACCACACCTCATGGTGAATACAACGTGACATTCTCTCGAATAATAGTTAATTGTCACGGAAAACCATTTCACCAACATCTCATCCCCTGAGTTTCAATACTAGAAACCACATATCACCCTCCTACTACAACCATGTCCTAACAATTTGGAAATCTCACAAATACCAACCATCATGGGTGGTTAGTTAGCATATTACATCATCATAGCAATTTGGAATCAAACAACTAATTCCAGCCAATTATAGTCAATGAAACAAGAATTCATCTCAACTACAAGATTCAGTCCATTCCATAGTGTAGCAGTACACAACAATAAGTATTCTGACCATGAGTACACAAATACAAGCATACGTACATCAACCCTTTGACATTGCTAACTCTAGCCCACAACTAACTTTCCTTGCTGCCCATCAAACATCACCACACAACCCGAGGGCAAAAGAGGTATTCAGTTTAGCGTACAGTAAAGTCCAAAACCAACATTCATTTCGTCCCAAAGTGGATTTATAGCAAGTAACATACTCAAACAGTATAGCCACAGAATAACCCACGCTCATAAAGAAACAATTTAACCATCCAACAGAAATCTCAAACAGCCAACAACCAATCAAGTTTATGCAATTTGCTTTCACGTATAATCAACCTATACAACATGGATTCACTACATCCAAAATTAGCATGAAAAAGTGATCACCAAATTGCCTACCAAATAATAGATTCCATTGCAGGTGAGCAACGTTCTATACTTAATAAAGCAGTATATCCAAGAAATGAGAGGTCATAGTTATTTCAGACTTGATACACATACTCACAATAGGATAAGCGCACAATATCCACATTCTCTATGTCTGGACGGAGATGATAACATATATACATTTTACAAAACCGGTTTTGTGAGATTGAGGTAGACCTTAAACCCACTTTCTAACAGAATTCCACGGTATCACATACCATCTCGTCAATATTAGTCTTCCCATATAAGCATCCTATGTATTTACAAATCCCTACCTAGCATTTTCTGTATCATACACTGTACGGAGTAGCCCATTATAGTTACATCTAATTTTACAGTGACAACCCTCCCAGTTATAGCATTCCTTACCACTTAATTAGCAAATATGAATCATACAATTAGTTATCAAAGTTCATTCACGCATAATCCATCTAAATTTGGCGTTAAATTCAGATGATGGTAGCACATCATAATCCTAGAACAATACCCAACATCCCGAAGCAAGACTCACAAAGGGAAACGCAGACTTCGTAGATAAATGCAACTAAACAAACAATTTCAAACTAGTTCCCCATACCTGGTTCGTCCTCTCAACCACAGCTACTTCCGATTCACATTTCATCTCTTCAAGCTCCCCACTTCCACGTTCATTTTCTAACTCGCCACCACTACTCAATCTCTCGGTGCCTTCCACTCACTCCTCTAGCTAATCACACACCGAAACCCGAATTTGAGACCCAAAAATTCCAGAAGGAAAACGTTTCTCCCTCTCAAACTCGCACCGCCGAGCCCGTTTCTCCCCCTACCCTCGGATTTTTTTCCACGCATGATCAAGGAAAACGAAAATCAATTTTTCGAGTTGCCACTACACCAACATAAACCTTTTGATTATATTTTTAATTTTAATTATATCATAAAGTATACCTATTTTATTACCAAACACTTATTCTTAATAATTAACTTATTTCTTGTATTAATTTATCAGGTCTTTTAAGAAAAAATTCATGCAAACAATTACTATTATTACAAGAGTAAACATGTGCACAAATTCTTTATGTATCCCCATAATTTCCTCGTAGTTTCATCCCACACTTCTATAAATTTAAAGAAAAATCCAAATTTATTCTTCTATTTAGCAATTTCAGAGTCTTGAACCGTATAATCTAAATACATTTCATATTATTTAACGATTTTAAACATTAATATCTTTATATTTTAGAATATATATATATATATATATATATATATATATATATTTCAAAATTTACAGTAAGAAATACATTCCAGAATTTACAATATAAAATAAAATACAAAAATTGTATTTCAGATTATTAAACACAAATAACTAAAATTATAGTTAACATATTACGACCATCAATAGCCTATCCCAAGCATAAATCAAACCCACCTAAGACAGCAAAACGGACAGAGAAGATCTCAGTATCAATATAGTTACATTAGCAAGCACTGGAAAAGAAAGGCCTCAAGCAACATCTATGCATGAAGTGTCATATATTCAATGCATAACAAAAGGTGATAGTCAATAAAAAAATATTTTTACTGTTATTTTAGGTAAATGTACACGATCTTGTATTTTTTTTTATACTTTAGATTATTCAGTCTAAATTATATTGAGTTGTATATTTAATAATATATTTTATATTTTAGATTTTAGATTTTAGATTGTAATGTAAATTTTGTATTCTGATTAAAATATTTTAAAACATAAATTTTGTATTTTAAAGTGTATATATTAAGATATATTTTTATATTTTATTCAAAAATATTTTCATTTGGATTTGTGGAATCCAGTGCACAAAGAGAAACAGTTTTGAATCTTAGTGTCGCATGAAGAAAAAAGAAGTATCTAATTTTGTATAGTTTAAGATATTTGTTGGAGTTCTGGGATATAATCCTAGAGGATAAAATTTTTGAGTTTTGGCATGATTTGTTAAAGGTTTTATCATGAAAATCAGTGGAAAATTGTGAGTTTTGATGATAATTTGTATAACTTTTGTTGGTCTGGATAGAAAGTTTGGAATAAGGTTTTGTTTCCTTTGATATGTTTTACGGTAAAATCATATTTGGAGAACCAATCTTTTAATCTTAATATATGAGGATTTGGAAACATCTTGTTATTGAATTCAAGAATTGTAGGGAAAGAGGAGTTATCCATTTGTACTTCAAAATGGAAGCCTCTAAGATGGAAGTCAAACTTTTTTATTTCGTTTCTTACTGCAATATATGTGGTTTGATAATAGACTTCAGCTTCTTTAAATTGTCCCACTTGCATTTTATCTCTAGATATGATTATTTTGCAGGCTTTTCCAAATTTTCCCTTATTATTCGTTAAATCAGAGAAATATTGGTGTTGCTGACATAACTTATCAACAGCTTTCTTAGTCATCAGGTGGATTTGTCCCATGGTCATGGTAGAGAAATCCTTTTGAGCTGCCATGGCCATTCCGTTTAATTCTGGTTGTAATTGGATAGGAAGGGAGGCCACGTAAGTATTTCTGAGACTGACATCATTTGCTCCATTTAGCAGACAAAATCGTTGTAGTATTCGTTTGAAATGCTTATATAAATCTTACACTTCATCTCAAAAAATTCTTGTTGCATCATTCTGTCAATGATGACTCCATCTCCAATGAATTCTTCATGGAGAGCTCCTAAAACTGCAACAATTGTTCCCAAGTTATGAAACTAATCTTACCAAACTGATCCTAGGTTGCAATACCATTCCTTCATATTTCCAATCATTCGACAGCATAATTCTTCTATAACTTTGTATGAACCTGAATCCTTAATGAGTTTGGTGTCCAACCAAGCTCCAAACTCAATAAGTATCACTCTCCACTGATTGGGAGGAAGATCATTTATGGAGAACCATGGCCCACTATTGGGTTTAGAAGGGTTGTCTCTTAAAGGTGGATCAATTTCTTCAGATTCATATATGGGTTCTTGTCTTGTACTGGAAGTTGCAGTATTGACCATGAATACATTTGCATATTCATCAGATGAGTTACTATCAGAGAGGTTCTCTGTATTACTGTCAGAAGAAGTGTATTCTGAAGATCTTATGCTAGTGTTTTCAATAGTGAATTGTGCGTATGGGTCCTAGGAATCCTGGAAATAGTCTTCCTTTTCAGTAGATTTCTGGGGGACTTTGATTGGGTGTGGGTATGAGTTTTTTTGGTTTGTGTTGAGTGTACTGAAGTTCTGAGTTTTTGTTTGATTCTAAAAGTTGTAGCAGTTGGTAATGAATAGGTTTGTTTGGACTTATGAATCATAGAGGAAGAAGGTTGGAAAAGAGGTTGGAATGGGGTGAAAGGAGGAGGGCTGAAAGGATCAAAGAAAGACAATTGTTTCCCTTTCATTTTTTATTCTATGTAATGGTCAATTAGCTTCTTGATTTCTCTTTATTTGGCCTAAGAGGTTTCACCAAAGGTAAGATAGGCGTAGTGTTCTTTCATTCTTTCAGAAAGATGTTCTAATCTAGCATCTGTATTCCTCATTTGTGATGAAAGTCCATATATCTTTTGATTGTTCTAAGCATAAAGTTTTGAACTATAGCATTTTCTGTCTACCAATTAAGTACCTCTTCTGCTTGGGTTAAAGGCTTTGATCTTCCATCGGGTCCTATCTTCGAGGGGGAGATATTAGGCTTGGTGCTGATTCTGGTGGTAGGATCAGGGAAATTCTTGTTCATAGTTGGAATCAAAAATCATAAAACAGGGGGATCTGTGGCTGAGGAATCTTTTTAGGGAAGGAGAACCTTCCTTCTTTTTCCAAGATTTCTACACATCTTTTCTGGAACCACAAAGAATCTGATTCTTTAGGTTTATATAGGCCAATCCATGGTCTAAAACTGGGATCAGATCTTCTCCTAGGAGGAGGAAATGGTCTACAATAGTCTTCATGGTCTGTGTCCTTATCTTCCTCATCTGGAGCTGTCATCATGTTTGTTGCATTCACAATCTGGGTCACACATAAAAGGATCAACATCTCATATGAAATGACCATTGACTTTTGTTAAATATAATGAAAATTATATATTGGAAGTAATCCCTTGTGTTAAATACACACATAGGGTTTTCTATTTATAATAGAAGAAATATGGGTTAAGCCCAAATACAAATGAATATGTAAAAATAAAATAAAATAAGAACAATGTTTCCCTAATAAACATATAGGGACTATATTTCCCTAATTAACATAAACACAATATAAACTAAATATAATATCTCTAACACTCCCCCTCAAGCTGGAGCATACAGATTGTATGGACTAAGCTTGGAATAAATAAACTCAATTTGAAATTTATGATCTGTCTTCAAGAGTGTGCGGCAAACAGATGCGCAATCACATGTCGACGAACAACTAACAACAATTTATGGACAGTAGTGGACTACTGCGAAACTTCAAATAACACCATGAAACTTCAAGTGGGATGACTTTGACAAAGGAGAACAATGACAAACTCCAGGGACTAGATTGTCATCAAGTAAGGATGGAGCTTGCATCAAAACTATAGGGACTGCCATCACTGACTGATGGAGCCTGTAGTGACTAAAAGCGATAAAACTACAGGGACTGCCATCACTGATTGATGGGGCCTGTAGTGGCTAGAAGCGATAAAACTGCAAGGACTATCATCATTGACTAGTGGAGTCTGAAAGCCTAAAACCTGGCTGGAAACATACTCCCCCTCACGACGAACGGCGGAAATGACGGCGCGCCGATGACAGATCGTGAAAGTGAAAGATCATAATGAGCTCTTATCAAAGCACCCAAAAAACAAATCTGACAGATTTGACAAAGGGTTGGTGAAATTCTTTCAACCCATAATTTTAGTGTTGAAATTTCTTGGTGTTAAACATTGACGGTCCTTGAAGACCTTTCAGAATACAGAAGAAGATAGCGGAAGCAGTAGAGGTAGGACTAGGTGTTGGTGCATCGGTGGCACAAGTGGCGGAGACGACGATCGGAAACGGTGGCCGAAGACGGTGCCGGAGACAGTGGCCAGAGACGGTGGTCGGAGACGGTGGCCGGAGACGGTGGCCGGAGACGACGGCCGGTGACGGTCAGCAACACCGGACAGATGCGAGACAGAAACCAGAGATTGCCCATTGAAGTATAAAGGCACAGGTTGAAAAAGAAACTTTTAGGAGGGGGCCGCCGGTGGCGGTGGCCACCTGCGGCAACAAAGACAAAGTAGAAAAGGATCAGAAAACCTGCTCTGATACCATAATGTCACCACCTCATGAGTAAATGTCCTGACAGGAATGCCAAATGCCCTAGCCAATCCAAAATCTACAAGTTTTAAGGAATTTGTACGACGATCGATCAACAAATTCTGTGGTTTCAAGTCTCGATAAAGAACTTTGTGCGAATGGCAGTAAGCAATGCCATAGAGAATTTGATAGGGGAACATTTTTACTTGTCGTGGATCTTTCACAAACTCTGGAGATGAATCCATGTGTTTCTTTAGATCCAAGTCCAGATACTCGAAAACCAGATACAATCGCTTCTCACTGTGCACTACATCCTGCAACCTAACAATGTTCCTATGCTGCATCTCTTTGAGGAGCGAAATCTCACGAATGGCAGTGCTAGGAACCCCCTCGTCTTCCTGCTCGAGGCGAATCTTCTTAAGAGCGATGGTCTCATTGGTGACATGGTCGCAAGCCTTGTAAACGACGTCGTATGTTCCCTCCCCTATCTTCTCCACCTTCTCGTACTGTTCCATGGAAGATCTGAGAAGAAACAAGGGTGGAGCGTTTTGCAGTCACTCTCTCACGCACACTCCACTCTTGTCACTTCTTCTCTCTCTTTCACTCTTCTCAACTCTTTCTTCTCAACCCCACAAAACCGGCTTGTAAGGTGAGGTTTGCACCTCACTTATATATTATAAATTAGACTTATCTCTAGTGGATGTGGGACTTCCAACACACCCCTTTCACGTCGAGGTATAGACATCTCGTGCGTGATAGTAGAAATTAGGTGATCCAATAGCAGCCCGACAATGGCTGGAAACAGAAATGCCCACTTAGAACTCACTAGGATAAGCTTTAACCATGGCTCTGATACCATGTTAAATATAGTGAAAATTATATATTGGAATTAATCCCTTATGTTAAATACACACATAGCGTTCTCTATTTATAATAGAAGAAATATGGGCTAAGCCCAAATACAAATGAATATGCAAGAATAAAATAAAATAAAATAAGAATAATGTTTCCCTAATAAACATATAGAGACTATATTTCCCTAATTAACATAAACACAATATAAACTAAATATAATATCTCTAACAACTTTATCTGTGAATATAGGCTTTCCATTAGTAAGAACTCCCTATATAGGGATTTTTCTCTCTTTTGTAACTGGATGAATCATAGACTGAAAAATCTGGGAGGAGCTGGTATTTGCTTCATCTCCTAGTTGCTTGAATATGGTTCTGACTGTCCCATCTACATATATCCTAAAAGTGGCTTCAGAAGTCTGGAGAGGTTTTCTATTTTCATGTAACTTCTCATAATTAGTCACCCATTGTAGAGGGATCAATTTCTCTAACTGTTGTCTAGTAATGTTTCTAAAGATCGGAACTATTGATAGGCTTTCTTCATGAGGTTTAGTCATAACAAATACAGCGCCTTCCCTACTTGAGGGTAAGGATTGGTTGACTGCATGATTTTGTAACTTATAGATAATTTGATGATGTAGTGTTGCACAAAAGGCTTCAGCTACTTGTCTGACTCCCTTTATCGTACTTGGACTTTGAGTCTTTGGGGGTAAGGTTGGATCTCTTAGGCTAACATTGTAGTTGGGAAACATAGTGAGAACTACACTTCCTGCACATAAGGTACTCAGAACTGTTCCTATGACAACATTTTCATAATTGAGGAAACTGGAATCTAAGAGAGAAACTCTGGTAGAGACAGGTCAACCTATTCAAGTAATTGAATGCACATCATCAGATTATCTATAAGTTACAGAATCATACAGTCAACCTATTCTTACCCTCGAGTAGTGAAGGCGCTCTATTTGTTATGGCTAACCCAAGCCCATCAACAGTCCAAATCCCTAGAAACATTACTAAACAACAATTAGAGGAACTTATTCCTCTACAATAGGGGACTAATTATGAAAAGTTACATGAAAATAAAAAAACTCTCTAGACTTCTGAAACCACTTTTAGGAGATCTGTAAACGGGATAGTCAGAACCATATTCAAACAACTAGGAGATGAAGCAAGTACCAGCTCCTTCCAGATTTTTCAGCCTATGATGATCTATCCAGTTACAAAAGAGAGAAAAATCTCTATATGGGAGTTCTTCCTATTGGAAAGCCCATATTCACAAACAAAGTCAATGGTCATTTCATATGGGATGTTGATCCTTTTATGTGTGACCAGATTGTGAATGCATCAAAGATAATGACAACTCCAATGATGATGACGAATCACATGAGGAAGATAAGGACACGGACCTTGAAGATTACTTTAGATCATTTCCTCCTCTTAGGAGAAAATCTGATCCCAGCTCCGGACCATGGATTGGCCTACATAAAGCCAAAGAAACAAAACCTAGTTCCAAAAAAGATGTGCAAAAATCTTGAAAAAAGAAGAAAGTTTTTTCTTCTCCCAAAGATTCTTTAGTCACCAATCTCATGTTTTATGATTTTTTATTCAACTATAAACAAGAATTTTCTCCTGGAAAGAACAATAGATCCTACCACTAGGATCAACAGAAACCATGACAAATTTCAAAATCTTCACCACTGTGGGAGAAGCAAACACAAAGGTAATGTCAGAAATATTGATTTTAAACTGACAAAGAAACTTTAAGAAATCGTAAGGCTATAAAGATTGATAATGAAAGAAATATCAGGAATATAGAAAATAAATGAAGAGGATATCAGAACTCATGACAGAGAGATTAAGAGGGTAAAGGAGGAGATATTACCATTAGAAAAGCCTCAATGAAAGATCCTCATGTAAGAGGCAGCCCTTGAAACCTACAATCGCCTGCAAGTCAAAATAGTAGAAAATGCACGTGATATAAAAAATAATAAAAAAATAAAATAAAATGTGGACCATTAACCTTATTTAAAAAAATATCAGATCATTACACTTACTTTAAAAGTGTATTTTATGTTAAATTAAATGAATTCCAGTGTTGCAATCTAATTAATGATGTTGATGCTATCTTACATATCTAACGACAAAGACTTTTAACAATGAAATATTAAAGCAGTAAATCAATAGAAAAAGACCTTTTCGAATTGTCCTATTAGTACCTTTAACCTCCAATATTGAGCTTGAACAATAGGACCTAATTATTCCTAGTCACTTAAGACAGTAAAAATGAAACCACAAATATATTATGTTCTATCTACATGAATTCCACAGAATGTTATATTATGTTTTTAAACCAAACACAGGCGAAGTACGAAGGATACCAACACTTGGGTGTCATGAATCAACCTAATAACTGTGGTCATAGCAATTTTCACTTCAACTGAGGAGTGGTCCTAGTGTTGCATTTCATCAAACACGTGGAAGGCAACGTCTTCAACTCAAACTCATAACATAAAGATAATATTGGAAAACGATTATGCTTAATGAAAACAATCACAACAAAACATGTAAAATAAGGCATGAACTTGAAAATAATTTGGAACCTGGAGATAAGGAAAGTACATGAGAAGAGATGATAGAGGAGCGGGAGGGAGCAAAAGATCTTGAAAGGGAGAGAAATAAGGAATGGGAATGGATGATAGTAGAAACATCTAGAAGAAGGAGCACGTGAGTGTCAGTTTTGGTTTTAACAGAGCCATATTCAATTATTTAGATATAATTTTAATGAATTTCAATTCATCAATCAACTCAACAGAACATTAATAAAAATAAATGTTTTATAATATATAAGGCTCATAAAATTCTGCCTCTAATATACTCTTTAACAAAATTTAACCAAGTTATAATAAATTTAACATTTTTTTCCTGCTGAATACATCTTGGGAAAAGGTTTACCAGGATTTTTAACGGATTATTTTTAACAGTTATTTATGAGTTTCCTGCAAATTATTTTTCACAGAAATCTTCACAAGAATTTCTTGAAAATGTGAACCAGCAAAAAATTTCTGAGGAATTTCTTGCAAAAAAAATCCCACAACAAAATTAGCAGGAAATTAACATTTTTCTAATAGTTTCAAGATATATATTGTGACAATTAGTTCTTTCAATCTTTTCTCTAATTTTAATCAAATTTTATTCAATAAAAGAATCATAATATCACTGTACAATCTCATAAGTATTTTATCAATAAAGTTAATCCAAAATGAATTATGATGATACCATCTTTAGCAGAAAATAGATTAAATTAGCTATACGTCTTTTTTTCAAATTCTAAAGTTTATAGACACAAGTATCCACTTTTCTTTTATTATATTTTATTAAATATAATAATTAAATCAAATTTAATTTAACAGATATTAAAAGTAACCAAAATTAATTTTTTTATTTAATTGACTTAAGGGTACTCATTTATCAAATTTATATAGTAGATTTAACATTATTTTTTAACACAAATATTTTCTAAAAGAACAATGTAATTTGTTTTTCGTTAAACTTGAACAATGATAGGAGCAGTAGTTCATTCGTGTGGAGATAACAAAATTAAAAATTGTAATAATAACTTATTAGTTATTCTTATTTAACAAATAATATAATTTAGTATTTATCAAAATAAACAAATGAATAATAAATTATTTTTATAACAAATTACTAGTTAGTAATTACTAACATTGAAATGGAATTATTTCCAAGAATTCTAGATTATGCCGTTGTTGATTAATGTAATATTCTAATTTTCATAATATTCAGATATATCACTTTTTAATATCATACAATAGTTAATTCGAAGAAAGCATATAAACTGATATTATAATTATTCATAAATAATAAATAATATATAATAATAAATTATACATGTTCATTCTTTTACACTACAAAAATATATACTAGACCAAAACAATATAAATTTTGCGAAACAAAAGGAAATGACAAAACGTCCTACTCTACACATCATACATTTTAAACAATAATATCACATTCATGATATAAATCAAACAATACATTTATAATTTCATTAATTTTAAATTTCAAGCATCCAAATATATATATCGATGTCAAACTTATGGAGGATTTGTCTCATGTGTGGTGAAACAACTTGTCCAACTTATACCATCAACCATCAAACTTCTACACGCCAAGGTTAATCCGTCAAACATCTATGGCCCAAACCAGAGACCATAAACTAGGACCTCTTGCTACTCTCCACAATATAACCACTCGTTTCTACTTGAGATTGTGAGTTATTGAGAGTGTTAGAATCATCTCTAATCTCAGAACCCCTACTTCAATACATTACACAACAGAATACCCAAAAGGATTTTTCCATGAAATCCTTTTCACCTCATACTTGAATCCATACAAAATGCTTATATCATGTTTAGTATTCGACAAACAAAACAATCCTTTAATTCAATACACATTAAATTCATTTAAACCACTTAAAATAAGCCTAAATCATGTTATAAACAAATCCTAGTTTCATCATTAACACAATCACAATCATTGAATACATTACAAGATATATAGGAAAACTTAATTAAAATTCTGACATTCTCGTTCAACCACCAGATTCTACTCGTTCAGCTAAAGCTCTCTTACCTAACCACCATATTTGCTCGCTCATTTAGAGGTGTCTGACAGCACTTCCGCCCAGTGACCAAATATGATTTCTCAGCAAGAAAGCCATTGGAACTTACGTTTTAAAATCTCTCAAAAGTTGCCCAACAAGTATATTTTCGCCCAGCGAATATCAAATCAATGAACTCTCTGATTTTAGTTTCACCAAGCTAGATTTTGCTTGCCCCAACAACCATCCAGTCAGTAGCTCTCTAACTTTGAATTCACCCAACGATTACATACTCGTTTAGCAAGTCTGCATAATTATGCAAAAATAGGATTATGCAAATTTATGTCATACCATACTTGTAAGACCAACTTTAAATACCAAAATAATCATTCATTAGATAAAACACGAATCAATGACTCAATTCACCTAAGATTGAATGCTCATTTGCTCAAATGATCAACAATTCAGTACATTCAAATCAAATCATTGCCAAAAAACTAATACAACAGATTTCACACATTGTAAACAAGATTTTAGGGAATTAAGTGGCTAACTAAGTCCTAATTGACACGAAAATAAACTCCAAACATTAGGTTCCCTCATAAAACAACTCCTCTAGAATTTTACCTATTAAACCCTCTCATTTTTAACCAATTTCATAGTTTTTTACCCATTTACAAATATGACAGCCTATTGAACATACTACGAATTAGATACCACTTAACTAAATAGTTAAACAAATCTTAATTGACACCAAAAATAAACTTTACATATCAAGTACCTACCTAAAACAATTCCTTTATAATTCTACTTGTTAAAACCCCTCAATTTATACCAAAACCAATCATACATCTAATGTTATGCCACACCATGCTTCAACATCAATGCCAACATATCATTATGTTAATTTCATCATTTCAAACAACAAAAACATATAACATTCGACAAGCAACCACATTAAGGTTATTTCTAAACCACACAACAAGGTTTCAAACCAAGATTAAACCATCATACCATAACTCAACATAATTTCAGCTAAGCTTAGTCAATTTAATATATCTTAAGCATGTCAACTTAATTATCAAAGCACATAAAAACTTAAAATAAGTCATTTAGCTTCTCTTACCTTATAGAGGACCAACTGCTTTATAAGAGATAAGACGACTTCACCCGCTCAAGGAACTCTATCTACACCTATAACTCATAGAAACATGACTAGGGTATATTGTTCGAACTATTGATCAGTAAAGAGTCTTAGGAAGAATCATATAACACATCCAAACACTACTTCTCGCATGCAAAGAAAACGAGACAGACCAAAGAAAAAGAGTAGAAATTAACTTACACTTTTGGAAAAATTAATTGGGTAGACTTGAAGATCTTGGCGCTGTGATCACTCAGGCGGTCTCTCATCTTCAAACAGATGAACATGGGAACTTCTAGAGAAAAGTCAGAGAACTCTACAAAAGTGGTTTCTAGAGAGATTGTGTATTTTAAAATAATGAAACTCGTTTATAATGAAACTATTTATATTAAAATCATTTAATATTAAAATATTTGAGTCTCACTATTTTTAAACTACTATCACTTCTAAAATACCATTTTCTAAGTCTTTAAAATTAACATCAATATTCAAGAGCTTTTTTAGGTTATATTCCAATTCTTTTTATTAGCAAATAATATATATATATATATATATATATATATATATATATATATATATATTATAGTATAATAATAGAGGTATAAAAAGTATATAGATTAAACACTATTATAAAATACCTAAATACACATTCAACGCATTTTTAATGAAATTTCATTATATCTTTTCAAGAGAATTTACTTAAAATTTAGAAGTTACTTTTGTGTTCAAGGTACCAAAACAGAGTAGTCACACATTACATTTAATGTAATGTACAGTAGTCATAGTTACATTAAAAACCAATTATTATTTTGTGTGCTTGATGTAAATCAACTTCTAGTACTTGTTATACCTTAATAACTTTTGTTCCTCCAATTGTTGCTTCCCTAGTGTACCTTGAAAGAGGCATGTTGTTGTTTGATTACATTTCTTTATGATTTATATGTTATTGTTGCGCCATCCATGCTGCATTTCATACTGTTAAATTTATCTAGGTCATACTAATCCCGAATTTAATACAAAAGACAAACATAACTCCACACTAAAAGACTAGTTAGGTTAGAATGTAAAGAAAAGATATTTACTGCCAATTTCATGCTTATGATTGAGATTTGTGTTTCATACTCAGTCCCTGATGTGTGGTTAAGGTTATATTTTTATGTGACAAATTGAATGCATTGAATTAGACAAAGAATTCAATTAGAATAGGAAAAAAATAACAACCAATTTTATGTTTCATCCAAACCCAAACATTTAGTTGTGCCAAAGTAAATATCTTATTTGCGATCACTTTCCTTTGCCTAAACATTATATTATTCCTATGATCATGTATACTCTTTATAATTGCAATCCACACACCCTTACATAACTTATTTCTTTTACTATTAAGGGTCAACAAATAAAAAAGATAGAGGTGGTTTTTTTTGTTGATTATGATGCAATGTTCTCACTTTTACTATTTGTTACACATTTCAAATATTTTGTGATATATTACATATGAAAAATAAATATGTATTAGTCTTTTATTCGACCTATATAATACACAAGATACATCACTTAAAATTTCTCATCTCCTCCTAAGATTTGTCATTTTTTATACTTTATTCATGAATGCTCTCTAAGCAAATATTTGGCTAAGAGAGTTACTTTTACACTCATAACATTTTGTACAAATCAACGTTTTCCTCAATACAAATATTTTGTATTTTTTCATATCCAGATTTGATAAAATATGTGTCTTTCTCTTCTTTTCAAGTCCACACATCCTCACCCTCCTACTTTATTGTTGTTTGTTGTATTAGGTACACAAATTTGTCTACTTAAGGCAACTCTCACTCAAACCATTCTCTTCTCCATGTTACTTTCCATTTCCATTCATCATTCTCTCATTTTCAAAACTCATATATGGCTCTATTCTTAATTATGGAATTCTTATACAGTCTGATAAACCTAAGGCTTATGAGATCTTGTCCTAGTCAAGTATCTTCCGAAAATTTTATCTTGGACCTAAAACCCACTTTCCATTCTATATTTTGGTGAAGTCATCTTCTTTTTTCCCTTCTCCGAATATTTTCCTTAAGTCTTTTCACAATGTTCACCTATTTTGATTTTACTTTTCTCGGGAGATCTCTCCAATATTCATATTTTAATTTTAGAATTTCCTTACAAAGATTGTTTTCTTCCTTACCTAATTTCTATTTTCATTTGGCTAATTTATTAAATAACTTGATATCTTTTTATATCCATTCCACCTATTTTTTATTTACACAAATTCTCTCATGTTACTCAAGCTATTTTTCCATCTCTACATAAAGATTTTTTTTTTTTTTTACTTTCCTGATAAGCTTACACACTCCTTTTGAAACTTTATAAAAAAAAGAGAAATGATAAAGTGATAAAATTATGATAACATATTTTATAAAACATATTCGTCTTACAAATGACAACTTCCTATCCTTTTATGTTGACAATTTCTTTTAAATTTTATTAATACTGTCAAAAAAACGTGTTTTTGATTGGATTAGTTCATTATGATATCTAAGTACTTAAAATGAAACTTCCATATTAGTATTAGTATAATTTAAGATATTAGAAACAACTATTGAACCATAAAAAATACAAATTATAATTCAAAACACTTCTTCGAAAAATGTCATAATTTTTCATAAATTTTCTTGCTCCATGATGACAAGCATGATGAATCATAAACTTCTTGAATTATTTTTGTCGAGTATCCTTAATTTCATTTTTTTTTTCTGTATTTCACAATTTAAAAGAACTTATTCGTAAATTTGGAACTTAAATATACGAGTTAAAATGCAAACGGCAAGGATGATGGTGGATATTGCGCTACGTATTCAATAAAAGGCCTCTTGAATTCGATCCCACAAAAAAGTGGCGAAATTTTTTTCGCCTCAAGAAGGAGCTATCCACGTGTCAACCTTAAGCTCCACAGAACAATCCTCTTCATACCTTAGCCACGTCATCACTAACGTGTTCCCATCACTAACCGCATATTCTACTCTCACTAATTCCTGGCCGTTGATTTTTCGGAGACCAAAATTGTGGTCATCTTAATTCTCGCATTTCGCTTTAAATACAGAAAAACTCAAATCCTCTAACTTTTCTCTGTAGATTCCTCTCTCTGGATTCATTTGCTTCTCGCTGATCAAAGGTACTCTACATTATGGTCTCACTCTGGCTTTGAACATATATTGATTTACTTGTTCATTTGATTCCATTACTTTTGTTTCATCATACCATATCGTGGCAAGTTTTTGATGGTTGGTAGAACAGTATGTTCACTCGTCCATATGTTATTGTTTTGGTATACATTTTTTAAGCTATAGTAATGATTAATCATGAGAATGTGTTAACTGATTGATAACTCTCAGTAATGATTAGTTGTGAACCTAAGTTAACGATGTTGTAAGATCTTAGCATTAAAAACTTGCCATTTCTTGCTAAACGCAGATTATTAGGTAACCTGGTATGGGAGTTGTGACTGTTTCTAGCTCAGCTGCGAGAACTCCAGTGGGATTGAATACAAACTTTTCCTGTAATCGTCTGAAGAGACCTTTAATTATAGCATTTAAAGGGGATAAACAAAATGACTCAGCTTTGATTGCCACTCAAGAGAAAATCCCTGTGCCCATTGCGACCACCAAGACGCAGAAGAAAAAGATAGGGAAAGCTAACAAACTACCTAAGAGAGAAAGAGTTGCCTTTGCGGAGGAAAATTCTCCTTCTTCCTTGGATGTGGACTATAATGAAGCTGCTGCTATGCTTGAAAATATTTACAAACTCAGCCCTGCTTTTGATGCTGATAATGCAGAATGTATAGATGGTAAAATCAAAAGGGTCTCCCGGAGAAGGAAGAAGATTGTTGACGATTGTGAAGAAAAGGATGTAAACGACGATAGGGTGGTCAGAAACCAGAACAAGAAAGCTAAACGGTTGAGTCTTCATGAGCGGATTTCATTAAAGAGGAACTCAGACGGGGATGAAGTCGTTCCCACTCGACATAAAAGAAGGAATAGGATTGAGAAGATTGAAGAACTTATTCGGGAATATTCCGCATCAACTGATTTTGTCGGTATGGATTGGAGAAGAATGAAAATACCTCCCGTTCTTTCTTCTTCAGAGCATGCTTGGCTTTTCAAATTGATGCAACCTATGAAGGTAATCAGTAAATTACAACTAAATATTTTTGTCCCATTACTTTGATTCTTCTATTCTTGAACTATTAGTATAGATTTGTTTGGTTCCCGAGTAGCAGGGGTTCGAGGATTTAATTCCATTCTTAGATATCTTCTTAAAATTCAAGTTAGGAAAACTCAGAATTTGCTTCTGTAGCAGACATTAAGTCATAATTGTTTGTTTTTCAGACTATACTTCAAGTGAAAGAAGGTTTACAGAAGGAGCTAGAAAGAGAACCTGCTGATAGTGAAGTAGCCGACGCAACGAACATGAACATTACTCATGTAAAGAAAGCATTGGAGGTTGGTCAAGCTGCAAGAAACAAACTCATAAAGGTAATTCGAATTGTTAAGTTCTTTCACGACATGACTTTTGAAAAAATTAAACATATGAAGATGAAATTACTGTCAGTTTGTTGTGTAACTTGAAATGAGCAAGTTATAAGCAAGTGTGAATCATGTCTCTTGCAGCACAATCTCCGGCTTGTCTTGTTCGTCATCAACAAATATTTTTCAGATTTTGCAATTGGCTCTAGGTTTCAAGATCTTTGTCAGGCAGGAGTTAAGGGACTTATGACAGCAATTGATCGCTTTGAACCGAACAGAAGATTTCGGCTGTCAACATATAGCTTATTTTGGATTAGACATGCTATCACTCGTTCAATGACCCTCTCAAGCTTCACACGTGTTCCGTTTGGACTTGAATCGGTATGCAGTCTCACTATTCATGGTGATTAGTGTTTTGTTTAGCAGCATATGGTTCATGGCTTTTATTTCTTTAGTTTTTATTTCCATGTTATATAGCATCATACTTTGTTACCAATGTCAACAAATTGTAATTCCTAATCAACCATTTTTGTTGTGGTTGCTTGAAGGTATAATCCAGGATTGTTTTATTTAGACAATATATTTAGAAAGGCTTGGATATAAAACTAAGTAGAATTTAGGGTGTTGAAGTCTCAACTTTGGGTAAGTTCTCCATTTCTTTTTGAGCAGGTTCGAGCAGAAATCCAAAAAGCTAAAACTGAGTTAACAATTGAGCTTCAGAGGTCACCAACAGAGGAAGAAATAATAGAAAGAGCTAAAATATCTCCGGAAAGATACTATGACGTAATGAAGGCATCAAAATCCATTCTTTCGCTGAACTCGAGGCATATAACTACACAAGAGGAGTTCATTAACGGGGTCGTTGATAATGATGGTGTTAATGGTGATAATAGTAAGCAACCTGCTCTACTAAGACTTGCTCTTGATGATGTGGTAACTACTCAATCTCTTGAGACATTATTTGATCCCACATTTCTCATTCTGTTGAAGCTTGCTATGATCATAAGTGTATTAGTTCAATGAAATCTGCGAAATAGACAATGAAATTTGAAAATTTTCAGAACTCAAGTATATAACACTGCCATATGTTCAAATAAGTATGATAATCATATTCTTGTCAACAGTATGTATAACTGTTCTTTATTGGGAATTAGTAAAATATCTATTTTTCTTTGTCCAAGTAATATATTATTATATAATTACATTATATTGTCATTTTGTCAACTAATCTAAGATATAATTTTTGTGGTAGCTTGATTCCCTGAAGCCGAAGGAGAGCTTAGTTATCAGACAGAGATTTGGACTTGATGGGAAGGGTGACAGAACATTGGGAGAAATTGCTAGGAACTTGAATATATCAAGGGAAATGGTTAGAAAGCACGAAATGAAGGCTCTTATGAAGCTCAAGCATTCAGCTCGTTTGGATTATCTTCGTCGTTATGTTGTATAAATCACTGATGTATAGAAACACCTAACCTATAGTTATACAATATATATATATATATATATATATATATATATATATATATATATATATA
>NW_014542001.1:229837-247290 GCF_000741045.1 Vigna radiata var. radiata | reverse complement strand
TAATGACACGTGGTCTGATAGTGACACGTGGCACTATCAGTGCCACCTCACATTGTCATTGCCACGTGACTCAATGTCAACTTGACATGTGGCAATTTTTTTTAAATAAATAAATAAAATTAAAAAATAAAAATAAAAATAATTAAAAATACATTTAAAAAATTCAAAAAAATCACGAGCTGACACGTGTCACCCTTTTTAACGGTGTTAGTACGGAACTAACGACAGTGACCTAAAATAGGGACCCAATTGAGAAAAAGAAAAAATGAGGAACCTAATTAAAAAAAAACTACCGAAAATAGGGACTATGAGAATGATAAAACCTAGTTTTCACCGATTTCTAATTTTTATGTACTTCTTTCTTATCATTCCTATCACTCTCACTGAATGTACTGCTTTCTATATAAATAAAATAAATAAATTATTTACACACATTGTAAGTAGTTTAAATATTCTACATATAAGTACGTTTAATCGAACTTTTCCATAATTTTAAGAGAAAAATATAGAAGAAAAAATCATAATTAAATTTTCCATAAATTAAAATGAACTTCTGAGCAAGTTACAGATAAAAATTTAAAGAAAATACATGAGAGAAAGTTTTGCAATTTAATTCATGCATAAATTACTTTTAAAAGAAATTAATTTCAATTTTTCATTTTTTTTTCAAAGAACTTACAGAAAAGCTAGTCCAAAAATGTTATGAACCATTAATTGTCTTAAAAAAACTTGACACAGATGGTGTTGGTTAGTTATAAGCGAAGATAAAATATTATATAGCAAATAGACATATAATAAGTCTCTATACCTAAATGTATGTTTTGGTTTTATCCTTAAAAATTGATCTTTCAAACTTACAAACAAATTTTTCCATGTTTGTACTTAGATGGCCACATCCTTGTTTTGACATTGAGTATCGCATGACAGGAACAACCTTGAATTTTAGTTGGAATCTAGTATCCATGTTTTATTTCTGAAAATCGAGCATCGATAAGATGGAATCAGATTTAAAGACATAGATACTCATCCACAACGTGATTACAATAATTAGATTATTATAAAATTAAATTATAAAGTTGAGCTAGCAATTTTCTTGTTTTTTTTTTTCATTTTATGAAAATAAATATATGTTGGCATCTTAATAGTATTTCTGAAAAGCGAGAGTATCATTTTTTATATTTCTGAAAAACGAGTGGGTTAGGATCAAACCTGAGAAAATTATGAGGGCGCAATGACTCACACCTAGCTACGTCCATGCATCTTGAATTCGTAGGTAGCCAGCAATTAATGGCTAACATTTTAAAATATCTTTCTCTGTTTTCATAAAAAAATAATTTGTGATTGTGATATTTACCATATCCATCTTATATTGTTAAGTCAGGTTAGGTGAAGAAATGAACAGTAACCTACACAAGTAGTAATTTTTTCACACTAATGACAGTCATAAAAATATTTCATTCGAGATTGGTGAAGATAAAACCCATGTCAACTAAATATTTATCAAATTAAAACTTCTAAGTAGATAACTATTTCCATCTAATAAAATAATTTTATAGAAGTATTTCATTTTTAAAGCAAATTTTAATAGTATATATATAAAAATGTATGATAGTTATCTAATATCTATATCCATTTACTTACAATTAAATAATTATCAAATAACATATATAATAATAATTTTTTTACTCTCTTTTACATCGATAAAATAGAGAGAAATTCAATAATAATTGATACAATAAATCTAGTTAAAATATTTATTGATACCATCATCTTAGCATATTGACTTCAAATATAACTAAGCATACTAACTTAGAAAAACAATTATCCTTTATTTCCATACAATCATATTTTTTATTACTTATACTAAGATTCGCCATATTACTTACGTTATTTTAATTTTGTAAATTTGTATTTTGATATATTTAAATTTCTCAGTGAGAAAAATGTGTTAAATTCTCACTCCAACCAACCAAAATTTTGGTATTAAAGGTTTTCTTGTTACCAATCACATTTGAACAATTTGTATTCTTTGACCGGCACGAATTTGGATTTGCCAAGGTAAAAAGGTTAGTGAGTGAGGAAGCGTGTTCCCTCCATCATTGTGAAAAAGAATATATAATTAGTTACTCATAATTAAGGCGATCCATGAGAGTTTTATTATTATATAGTTACTTTTTACTTAACCTAAATAAATTAACAAACTTTGGTGAATTGTATTCCATATTACAGGTAAAGTGTAAGATTTATTTTTATTATTATTATTTGATTGTACTTTTGTACTGTTGATTTAGTTTATGGAATATATAATTGATAAAGTTAGCAAGTGGACTTAGGAAACGAAAAAAGATATTTTCTGATTAGATATTGATATCTTGAACATATTTTAATTATATTAATTTGCTGTTATCCTTTATTTCTCTCTGTATCATCGACTTGGTTATTCACTCAACATATATTCTCCGTATGATCACTTTAAGATTGTTCTTGTGTTCTTGTCAAAACTCCAAAGCATGCGAGCATGTCAAGTTGTGAGATATGTTACACACATACATTGCATTCTGGTAGCCAAATAAATTACTATCAAATACGCATCAGATAATGAGTTTTGCTTTGCTTAATATTGAGATTTCCGCAATTGAATAATATATAGTATTTATTTTACGTGCAAAAGTGTTTTGAGGCGGCTACAACTACCACATTCTATAGCAAAGAATGGTTGATCGTTGTTGCTAGCAAAGCAACTTGACCTACTTTTAACTTTCAATCATCACACCACTACCTTTTACTGTCTTCAATTAATCACATCCAATTTCATTCTTGTATGACTTTTAGATCTTTATCTCTTTTCCAAAGCAATATTAATCACAAAAAAGTACATGCTTAAGAGTTTAAGCTTAATATGGAAATAGAAGATATATATATATATATATATATTTAATTTCGAATGAGTCAATCCAGAATCATACTGCCACTTTCAATAAAAATTTACAAGTATTAAGATTTTAGAATTTTCTTATACATTATCTACTTTTGCTTACTTTCACTCAATATCAGACTTGTATTCTACACTATTATATATTTCATATTAACTAGGAATAAAATAATGTATACCTATAAATAAATGTAACTTTAGTTACTACTAAATTATTATTAATATTTAGTCACATACGTTTAAGATCTTTGGTGCATTTAGTCTTGAAATGCCTCATCTAAAATTTCAGCAGCACACACTTCTCTATTCAATTCTTCATCCAATTCTTTTAACCAGTGTTCCCATTTTGAATACCGGACAACTTCCTGAGTTGTATTGAAATGTGAAAATGTGTGTATCCAACTTCAACGATATATCTTCCTTCAAAACCAGGTGCGGAAAATAATCTATTGTAGTACATTTTCTCTCTCAAATACAAATTTATTCTTCTTTCTCCATGTGCACCACGTAGCAACACACCATACTATGTTCCCTCTTCTTCAGAATTCACATGCAGAATGAATACTCTAAAAATGTTATTTCATATATACTTATAGATTGAGTGATGCATAACAAAGTACGTTAGATATAAATACCCATGTGGCATAAGAATATAGGTACTTTTTCATGGTAAAGATAACCAAACCGTATTTAGAATGTGCATTTGGTAGTCTAAAACAAATATCTCACCACTTAGTAAAAGTATTTTCTAATTAGATGTGATTTTATTATTCATTAAAATCAACTTAACTGCGAGAAATTTAGGCAATTTTCACTTGTCGATTATTCAAGTTAATAAAAAAAATGTCATTCTGTTGACACACTAGTAAAAATAGAGTTTTTACTATGCACATTATGCATCGGTTCACCAGAAACCGTAGCATAATATTGCGCGGTGAAATTTTTGAAAATAAATCAAACGTATAAGCTGCGGTTCAGAGGGGAACTGCGGCCTATTCCCCTGCAAATTTCTGACATTGACGCCACGTCAGTACGATAATAAATTGCAGGGGGAATAGGCCACGGTTGTTTTGGGAACTGTGGCATATTCCCCCTGTAACTTCTAACATTTCCCAAGTCAGTCCATATAATAAATTCGCAGGGGAATAGGTCACGATTGCTCACAGAACCGCGGCCTATTCCCCTGCAAATTTATTATAGGTACTGACGTGGCGGGAATATCAGAAATTTGCAGGGGGAATAGGCTGCGGTTGGTGGCCTATTCCCCCTGTAACTTCTGACATTCCCCCCAAGTCACTCCCTGTAATAAATTCGCAGGGGAATAGGTCGCGGTTTCTCACAGAACCGCGGCCTATTCCCCTACGAATTTATTAGAGGGACTGACATGGCAGAAATATCAGAAATTTGTAAGGGAATAGGTCGCGGTTGCTTTGAGAAATGCGGCCTATTCCCCTTGCAAATTTCTGACATTCCACACAAAGAAAGTTGGGAGGTAGTTGGGAGGATTCAGAACGTCAGGGAATAGGCTGCGGTTGTGAGAGGAATTGCGGTCTATTCCTTGATCTGAATAAATTTTAAATATTTAAGGGAATAGGTTGCGGTTGGGAGCTGAACCGTGACATAAAGGTTTTAAAAAAATTTCAAAAGTGCCATTTTTTTTTCAGGAGAATAGGCCACGGTTAAGTGGTGAACCGCGGCCTATTCACATTTATTACCGCGGTTAAGTTATGAATCGCGGTAGATTCCCCTGTAGGTTAAAAAAATAAAACAAAACGTGAATAGTATCGTCTCCTTCACGCAAACAGTTTCAGACCTTCTGCTTCCATATCTTTGTCGTTGCCGTCGCAAAACAGTGTCGTCCCCTATATTACACCGTTTAAACTCATTTTTTTTCGGTGTCGTTGCCATTTCCAACGTTGGGGAAGAGTTTTAATTGATCAAAATCGTTGGAAACGTCTTTATATTGGGTTTATCCTATTCTTCCCTTTAGTCGTAAATTACGTTTGATGTTTGTCTTTATTTCTTAAACTAATATTTGTGTGTATATTTTTGCAGGTTTGAATATTTTAGAGTTGATTTTTCTAGCGTTTTGATCGCAGGTTGTTCATCGTTTTTGGCTTTTCACACTACCAGGTTCTTATATTAATGTTTAAATGGTTAAATATGTTTTTAGTCCCTTAATTTTTAGTGAAAATTGGAATTAGTCCCTCTTCGAAACTTTGGCCCAATTTAGCCCCTCAACTTTAGAAATATGTGGATTTAGTCCTTTTAACCAAATTTTGCTAAGTTTATTTGACATTTCAAACATATTTCATGATAACATTTGAGTTGTTTACACTGTTTAACACATTTTTTCTTCAATGTTAACTGAAAAATGCATTTGAAACCTCAAATAAAATTAACAAAATTTGATTAAAGGGACTAAATTCATGCAGTTTTAAAGATAAGGGACTAAATTAGTCCAAAGTTTTAAAGAGTCCAAAGTTTTAAAGAGAGACTAATTCTAATTTTCACTGAAAGTTAAGGGACTAAAAACATATTTAACCCATGTTTAAATTTTACTTTTAATAGATTGTATAATTTTGTATGATTGAATATGTGATTGAATGATCATATAATTTTGTATCTTTGAATAAATTTATATGATTGTATAATTTTGTATGATGGTATGATCATTTTAAAGTTTAAGTTTTTTATTTTACAATGTTATATTTATGTTGAATATATGTTATTATTTCAATGGTTTTGATTGAATGATTGTATCATTGAATTGAATTAACATAAATTTGTCATTAGATGATGATTTTTTTTTTTGTATTGTAATTTTGTAGAATTTATAAGTTAGAATATTTACGTATGGATCGAAATTGTATTACTTTACCATGCATTAGTGCTGAGTATGGAGAGAGGTAGAGGAATTTATACAATTTGCGCAACGTAATGAGGGAAGAAGTGATGATGAAGTGAAGTTTAGATGTCCTTGTGTGAATTGTTTGAATGCGAGAAAGTTGAACGCAACCCAAATTAGAGAACATCTTATCTGTGATGGTTTCCTAAGATGCTATACAACATGGATATGGCACGACAAAGAAATGCACTTTCCGACTAACTCCCAAACTGAAAATGTTATTGATTCCACCATGGAAGAAGATCGACCGGATGAAGACAAATTAGAGAACATGATCCGCGATGTTGGCGCAAAAAATTTTGCCAAAGCTCATGTGTATGAGACAATGTCGACTAATGCGGAAACACCTTTGTGTGTTGGTTCAACTAAGTTCACACGTTTGTCAGTGGTGTTAAGGCTCATGAATTTGAAGGCGACCAATGGATGGACTGATAAAAGTTTCACAGAATTGTTGACGTTGTTGAATGAAATGCTGCCAGATGGAAATACACTACCCACTCGTAATTATGATGTGAACAAAATTCTTTGTCCAATGGGTATGGAGTATAAAAGAATACATGTTTGTCCCAATGACTGCATTTTATATAGGAAAAAATTTGAATTTTTGGCAAAGTGTCCAAAATGTGGGTTATAACGATACAAGTCAAAAAACATTAGTCAAGATAATGGTCAGATAGAAACAAATGGATATGCTTTGAAAGTAGTTTGGTACCTTCCAATAATGCCCAGACCTAAGCGTTTGTTTGCGAATCCCAAAGATGCTAAAAACCTTAGACGACATGCAGATGAGAGAAAAATGAACGGGTTGCTTCGTCATCCAACTGATTCAAAGCAATGGAAAAATATTGATCAACAATTCCCCCAATTTGGTAAAGAGTGTAGAAATCTTAGGCTTGATTTAGCCACTAATGGAATGAACCCATTTGGTAATCTGAGTACCAATCACAGTTTTTGGCCAATTATATTGATAATTTACAACTTATCTCTTGCATTGTGCATGAAGAGAAGTACATGATGTTGTCTATGATGATATCTGGTCCAAAGCAGCCTGGAAATGACATAGATGTTTATCTAAGCCCACTAGTTGAAAGACTTGAAGTTTTTGTGGGTTGATGGGGTTTAAGTATTTGATGCATTCACTTCTGAAACATTTTTTATTCGTGCAATGTTATTTTCCACCATTAATGACTTTCCAGCTTATGGTAATTTGTCAGGATACAGTGTCAAGGGTCATAAAGCATGTCCTATCTGTGAAGAAAACACTGCAGCTCATCAATTGAAACACGGAAGAAAGGCGGTGTATCTGCGTCATCGGAGATTTCTAAAACGTAATCATCCATATCGAAGGTTAAAAAAAGCATTCAATGGATATCAGGAGAGGGACGAAGCACCAAATCCACTTACTGGCCTTCAAATTCTTGAAAAGTTAATAAAATACATCATGTATTTGGGAANACATCCAAGAAGTCATCTGTAACGACCCCTTGGAAGAAGAAATCAATATTCTTTGATCTTCCGTACTGGTCAAAGTTAGATGTTAGACATTGCATAGATGTGATGCATGTAGAGAAGAATGTGTGTGATAACTTCATTGGTACACTACTCAACATTCAGGGAAAGACAAAAGATGGAGTGAATGCTCATTTGGATTTGGTTGACATGAATATCCGAGAAGAGTTGGCACTCAGGGAGATTGGTAAACGTACTTATTTGCTCCCTGCATGTTACACAATGTCTAGACAAGAGAAGATAAATTTTTTCCTTTGTTTAAAGAGTATCAAAGTACCACAAGGATACTCTTAAAATATGAAGAGTTTAGTGTCGATGCAAGACTTAAAGCTTGTTGGCATGAGGTCTCACGATTGCCACATCTTAATGCAACAATTTTTACCAGTGGCTATTCGTGGAATTTTGCCCAAAAATGTTAGGCAGACCATAAACAGGTTGTGTTTATTTTTCTCGTCAATATGTAGTAAAGTCATCGATCCTACAAAGTTAGATGAACTTCAAGGCGAGATTGTTATCATCTTGTGTCAACTAGAGATGTTTTTCCCTCTATCTTTTTTTGACATCATGGAAAATTTACTTGTTCATTTGGTTAGAGAAATCAAGTTGTGCGAATCGATATACTTAAGAAGGATGTATCCTATTGAGCGTTATATGAAGATTTTGAAAGGGTACGTTAAAAATCCATATTGTCCTGAAGGTTCAATGATTGAAACGTATATTGCTGAAGAAAGTATCGAGTTTTGTTCAGATTACATGACATCAACGAATCTAATAAGAGTTCCTCGCACATCATGGTTGAATATATGTTCTACAGGTAAAAGCATCTGAGGTGTGAATGTGGTGACAAAAGATCGCGAAGAATTGTTGCAAGCGCATCTTTATATATTGAACAACACAGATGAGGTGATCCCTTTATTGGAAGCACACAAAGCCATTGTTAAGAATAAAAATCCAAAACAATCAGAGAAATTTCAGTTGATGGAGCATAACAAAACATTTATGTTTTGCTTCAAATCTGAAATTGACTAAGAGCCACATTCTTCTCAAACTTTATCGTGGTTTGCAAATGGTTTAAAGTTTGATGTCGTATGTTGTACAGGTTATGAAGTCAATAATTGCACATTCTATACGAAGACTTTGGATGATAAAAGCACAATACAAAATAGAGGAGTCGGTTTATAAGCTGAGTCGCTTCAATTTTCCACATCAAAAGATCAATCTCTTGTACTTGGATCAATGAGATATTGTGGTATAATAGAAGAGATATGGGAGGTTGATTACACCAAGTTTTTTCTTCCATTGTTCAAATGTAAGTGGTTTGACAATAAGAGTGGTGTGAAAATAGATTAATCGGGTATGACACTAGTTGATTTTCGAAAGGTGGGTTATCGAGACGAACCGTTTATCATGGTACATCAAGCATCTCAGGTTTTTTATGTCAAAGATCCTAGTCTGACCATTGGTATGTTGCTCTTCAAGGAAAAAAACAAATTGAAGTTAACGAAGACAATTTGATTAATATTCATATTGTTGACAACCATTCATTTCAATCTACGACAAATTTGGATGACCAATCTCTAGTTGACAATGTACATGCAATTTGGTCAGATCATGATGAGGAAATATACATGTGATGAATCCATATCTTTATGTCTGAATTTCAAATTTTTGTATAAGTTTTTTATTAATATAACATAAGTTTTTATTAATATTTCCTATGATTACTATTACATGTTTTGTTAAATTATATGATATTACATAAGTCTTTTATTAATATTACATGTCTTTATTTATTTTGACAGATATATGGCTGACCATCCACATTCTTCAGGGGATGAGGCTCCCCCTTCCAGATTCACTAGAGGACCCACCAGGATGAAACAACTTTTCATAAGAAAAAATAGTGGTGAAAGAACACTAGTGAATGTTAATGTGATCACGGGTGTGGCAACTAGCCCCAATGTAGATGATTTTCGATCATACCTTGGAGTAGTGGCACGTGACAGCATTAGTATTCTTACTCCATCTTTTGACCATGTGTCCAAGGTTGATTGGAACATTATATGGAACGATATATTGGTAAGTTAGTTAATATCATTTGAATTACAGTTTGTTTATATTGATAATTTTGTACTGATACAACTTTATTATGCTTATTTTAGTTGACATTTGACATTCCAAATGTCGCAACACTTAGAAATAAGTGTTTATCAATTGTTGCTAGAAACTTCCGAAATTTTAAAAGTAAGTTGACCTCGAGATATATTTATGGAAGCAAAAAAATAAGTCTTCATGTAATACATATAAGGTCATTGATGAGGAGACTTGGCAGCTCTTTGTATAGAGTCAGACAACAGAGGATTGATAGGTTAGTATAATTTATACTATTCAATTCCTTATTAACAAATATATATCATATGAACTAATTAATTAAACATATGTGACAGGCAAAAAGAAGTAAAACACAAGAAACAAGTGCTCAAAATAAAAACCCCCACCTATTATCTCGTGGTGGGTATAGGAAGCTTGAGGAGAAAATGGAAGTTGACTCTTATAAAACCATCAGGCACCTACTCTTCTGACACTGCACGAGAAATATTTGAAAGAATTGTAAGTTATCACTATTCCTAAAATAATAATAATTTCATTATACATACTACATTGAACTTTTTAAAGAATAATGGTGTTTTGTAATGTTACAGGACTTCTTGGTTGAGCAGAGCTCCCAAGGTCAATTCACTCCAGAGGGTCGCCAGGATATTCTTACCGCTGCAATTGGAAGACCTTAGCACCCTGGACGTGTATGTGCTATTGGAACTAGAGTAGGCATTCGATATTATTTTGGGAGCTCTTCTTGTCAGACTTCATATGCATACAGCGAAGCACAACAACAAAGGCTGACACAAGATATCACAAAAAAGCTTCGAGCAGACCTTAGGGAGGAGCTTAGGATAGAGCTTAGGACAGAGCTCAAGGATGAATTGTATAATGAGGTATGTGCCATGTTCCAGCAACAGTTTGAGAGTTATGACATGCGCTCGATGCCATCTCCTGTACAGGAACATGTTGTGTCTCCCACAGGTAAAATTAATAAACATTTATGTGCAATTATTTCTATATTTTGTATAATTTAACATTTACTTTAACAAGGAGAAGCGGGAAAGGAAGTTGTTCAGCACCAGTCGTCCCAGGGGATGACATGGACAATGCTAATCCATGTCTGCTGTACATTTTAGACGGTACCGAGATGGTGCCGATAGCTCGTGGAACAATGTTTAAGGCAGCGACTATTGTTCATGGTATGGAGCTATCAGAGGATGACGTGAAGGTCTAAGTAGATGACATTATCATACCAGATGCCTCAGTTCCTCTGCCCCCATATGAGATTTTCACTATGGCACATGCATTTCAGTGCCTAAATAATTGGTTGGTTCAGTTTCTGACCCCCCCCCCTCGGTATGGAATTATACTTTACAATTCTCAATTTTAAAGTTTACTGTTATTGATGTCAACACTTATCTTATTTTCCCATGTAACAACAAATGCATGCACAGGGGAAGATTCCTCTATCTGAGGATGATCCTCTTGGTTCATTGCAACTACTTGCTGACGCCATTGCAGATAAGCCTTTGGAGGTTGAATATGATGCTAATGTATTTGGGAGAGCCTCTGAGGTCCCAATATACCTGCATAGTTAAGATGTCAAAGAGCTTGCGTCGAGCACAGAAGAGTTGAATATTACATTAGTTTAGCTATGGATGATGTAAGTCTATGAGGAATTATTTATATAAAATTGATTTATATATCAAGTAACTTATATCAAAGTTAATTTTTGATTTCAAGTATATGTTTGGGATCAGTAACAACTTGGGGTACAATGATGATTATGGGTTCATTGATCCCCAATTCATTCACGAAACAAATGATTTTGATGAGATCAACACACATCTCACAAGAAGATTTGCAAGCGGCAAGAAAATATATTTTATGCCTTATATATTTGGGTAAGTGAACTTTGTCAACATAATAAAGTTCCAAATGTGATTTTAATATATAATAATTAAGTTATTATGAATTTCAAACGCCATTGGCAGCTTCTTGTTATTTCTATACAGGAGAGTTATGTTTTGTGGTTCTGCTCATTGCACCAGTCTCCTCCCACACATCTCAAACAAGCAGTTGATTGGTAAGAACCTCATTGTTTAGACTTTCTTTGTTATATAAATGAATGCTAAAACCTTTTTTTTTTTGTACATATAGTTCTATTCTAGCAAGTATGATGATGGTTGAAAGATCAATTGTTAACAGTAGAAAGCTTGCATGGATTTCTCTCAAGGTTTGACATATCCTAAAACCATATTTTCTTATAGTTGTTTTGTTTTAATGATTTTCATTAACTATATACAATTGTGATGATATATTGTAGTGTAACAAACAGAAGGGGTCATATGAGTGCGGATATTATGTAATGTATTGAATGATCCACATTATTCGTTCCCATATCACAAGAGGCTGGGAAACGGTAATATTTAAATTTAACAAATTTTGATTTTCTCCAACATTTGGAATTCATATACACTAATTAATATCAATTGTCTTGTGCAGAGATTCAAGACTACTACAACAATTCTTGAGAAGCCACTTTCATTCCTGAGGAATGTTGCTGCAAATATTTAGTTAGATTATTTAATAGTTCATAGTTATTAGATTTAAAATACATTCAAACATGTTGATTTATAGTTATTAGACTTTGTACATTATGTGATGTAAACATTGATTATTGTGTTGGATTTGTTGAATCTATGTACATTATGTGATTGTTTGATATGCAGGTTTGTTTTTGTGATAGAGGATATCACAAAAATAGACCTGCTATTAAAAAAAATTCCAGGAGAATAGGCCGCGGTTGTGACCACAACTGTAGTAGAAAGTTGAACGATTTTTTTTTTTTTAAAAAATGAGTTTTGGCCGCGGTTGTAGCACGAACTGCGGTCTATTCCAGGCTTTTTACCGCGGTTCGAATCACAGCCTATTGTTAAACAATTTTTTTTTTAAAAAAAATGAGTTTTGGCCGCGGTTCCAGAGGAATCGTGGTTATATCTCCAACTTTTTATCATGGCGTAAAGTTCCAAACCTTTTATTGCGTCCGTATATGTCGCAGTTCGAAAACTGTGACGTATACTAAAAAACAATCGCTATCGTTTCTCTATGTTGCACTAGTAACATGATCTAGAAAAATATGAGGGATTTTTTTCAATTAGATAAATTCGTAATCCGTATGCTATGCTATGTCAATTTCAACTCCATTATTGGACATTTTGTTCCACATGATTTTTGCACTATTTCTATCTTCTGAGTGAGTCGGAACTTGAGATTGACTAATTGGAAATCATTTAGCACTTGAATTGTTGTATATATAAGAAATTAAAAGCATGAATAGAAAATATCTACTGACTAATTTGACCTAGATATATTTTATTTTTTAT
The DNA here is from genome assembly GCF_000741045.1 of Vigna radiata var. radiata. Lineage (NCBI taxonomy): Eukaryota > Viridiplantae > Streptophyta > Magnoliopsida > Fabales > Fabaceae > Vigna > Vigna radiata. The sequence goes on along the minus strand of NW_014542001.1, from coordinate 234,455 downwards.
ATAAATTTATTCACCTTAAATTTCCTTTCCTCTCACCTCTTAAGAAATCTAATTAATTAACTTCAGTTATTTGTGAAATTATTTCGATTAATAATAATCTTTAGTTCGGTAATAGTTAGTTAAAAAGAAAAATAAAATATTGTGTTCCTATTCTACAATAAAATCATTTAAGACTTTTTATTATAAAGAAGTTCAAATTCATATTTATTTAGATTATATTTAATATTATACCTAAATGTAAGTTGTTTAAGATATACTCACCTGACACTTAATACTTAATAATTATTTTTATATAATAGATCTAACTATTTTACTAAACACAGTTAGAAATCTTATACCTGATCATATTACAGCAAAATTAAAAACTCACGCATTTTTATAGTAATTAATAATTTAATCTATTTATATTCGTGAGAAACACATATCTTATATGTGTCATATTATTTTATAACAATAAAAGATAATAAAATTATCATTATTGTTATTATTATAATTATGAAATTAAATATAAATACTTTTTATAGATTTTGTAAATATTTTTTATTTATTTTACAGATTTTTTATAATTAAAAATAATTAAAAGTTTAAAAAATATCAAACTAAAATAAATATTCAAAAAATGGTAAAGTTAATAAAATAATTATTTTAATTTTAAAAAATTATTTAAAGAGTAAATTTGAAAAACAAATATGAACACTAAAATAGATAATCCATTTATATATAGGTATTAAAGATAGTTTTCTGAAGGATTATCCAAATATTGTAAAATATAAAATACACTATTATACTAGTTTGAATTTACAATTTGATTCAATTCACGATTTAATATACTTAAACCATTTTTATTTATTTTAGAGACGACATGGGCCATTGGTTTGGTACAATAATGCGTGTCTTTTTCGCAATACTCTCTATATGCATGAGTCAGCATATTTTGACTAATGTAGCCGAATAAACAATATATCACGCATTAATGGGAGCTAAATTGAAAATGTTTTATCGACAAAGAAAAGAGAAATATCGTAGAGAGAAAAAATAATTGAATATAAATTTTGTTGTCCCTTTAGGAGGCAAAAAAACAAAACTAGTTAGTAGAGATATGACAGAAAATGCAGAAATTACAGAAGAGATAAAGGATGTGACATCCTTAAAAAAATGTTCATCTCATTTCGCACAAAAAAAGAGATGAAAGGGGTTAGTGAAAGATGATGGCATATATATTTTACAATTGGAAATAACAATTTTTTTTAAGTTAATTTTTTTATTTCTACCATTTATCTCTATATCTTAAGTTATTTTTATTTTTGTAATTTACGAAATAAACTATCTTATTTTTCTTTTTAATTTTGCATAGAACGCAAGTAATCGAAATGGGAAAGAATGATGAGAAGCAAGCAAAGTAAAACGTTAGGAGATTGAAGGAAACAGCGATGGTGACGAATGAGTAAATAAGTGAAGAATTATGATATTTTGATAATTTTTTTTAATAATATTTAATAATACGATATGTATTATTATTTTATTAATTTATTTAAATTTATATTTAAAAAATAATTGAAAAGAACTAATCATAAACTGCGTTGTTAAAAAAAACTTTTTCAAATAAATTAAAAGAAGAAATGAGTCAATTTCCAAAATGGACGAGTGACAGAAGAGGGTTTTGCGGTGTGCGGCCACTTTGGTTGATTCTGCGTAACCTGCACACCAATGTTTTGCATCCTACTCACCAATTACTAAGCAATGACACAGATCCAACTCTGTTTTTGGTTCTTATATATATAGATGCACACAACACACACCGAATTATACAAACATATTATTTTTATGGAGCAGCCACCAAGCATTATTTCCCATTTGACTCACCTTTTTCCAGAGTCAAAAACAAACTCATTAAGTCTACTAGTAATAGTGTGTCTAAGTACAAAACCAGCGTATGCATATGATCGTAAATAATAAGAGATTTAAAAAGTTTAGTTGCTTGAGCACTTGAGAGGTACATGTGAAAGTGAAATATTCAAAAGAGTGACAGATTCTGCAGCTTCTGTCTCCTTTCTGCCTTCCAACTGGCTCTCATCTTCACCTTTTCACCTCTCAGTGACATTCCAATATTCCTATATTACACACTATCATATATCAATCTATAATAATATTTTTGTGCCCATATGCCACATTGAGTTGACGCAAAAACAGATAAGATTTTATAATGTACTTCTTCCCTCTCTACGCACAACCATTTAGCCTTGCATCAAATTCATGGTCCCTTCTCAAGGATCCGACAAATAATAAATGGAAACATGATTCAAAAGTTGTTTTATTATTTTAATCTCTCAATCACTTCCTACCTCGGATTCATTCATGTCATCCCATGCTCTTCACACAAATTTTATTCTTATCTTCCTAAAACGTCACTAACTATTTTAATCTCCATCTCTGTATTGAAAGAAACGTTCCCACTAGTATCAAGTATCAAAATTATTTTGATTACGCCTGTCACTTCAAAACAGATTGTCTTTTTTTTAGTGTTATAAATTGATTTTTTTTTTTCAAAATAAAAATAAGACGATGGTGTGAATTCTAGAAAATAACCATAGTCACTCAAAAAACAAAAATTAAGGAGAGTTGCACTAGATGGCAATCATGGTAAACGTGGTTTCGCTTTCTTACGTAACGCGTCACATTCTATTAAAGTATTCGTTTTAAGAAGCAATGACAAGGACATAATATAATATTTTGTTGTAATCATTGGGTTTTTGACTATCCATGTCGTTTTGGCGCGTTTGGAATTGCAACAATTTAATTCATCAAATGTTTAAGGGTTTTTATTAAAATAAAATTAAATGCATGACATGGGATGAGTTGCAAGGTGAAAGCACGTGACCAAGATGGGATATTCGTACAAATGAACGTACTAGACCAAGATTGGCTGCTGCATTTCTACAAATTTCAATACGACACCTTTTCTGCAAATTTATCTTCTTTCTCCCCTCAAACTATCATTATCAATTTTCTCCCCTTTCCTTCGTAGCATCAGGGTTTAGACCAAATTTCTCTTACATGTACTTAATACATTTCCTTGTTAAAATATTCTAACGTCTTCTTTCCCGGCTAAATGAAATAAACGGTTTAAACATTTCTTATGGGTTTGAAATTATCTTGATGATTTGTTTTTTCCTATTAAGAATATTTTTTTCACGACTAATTTGTGATTAAAACTGATTTCAGTATGCAATCTAATTATATTCCACTTCCAAATAAATTAAATTTATTGAAATTTACAGCTGATTGGGTACAGTCAATTTAAAAAAGAAAAAAAGATATTTACATGAAAAATCCATAATATCTTGTTAATCCACTCTCATTCATTGAGACGTCACCATTTTATGTATAAAATGACAAAATATTTATAGGTAGTCAAATATGAATATAATAACTCATAATAAACAATCTTTTATTGTTTGTAAAATGTTCTCTCACTTAACTCAATATATTTAAATAGTTAATGATAATAATTGAAATTTTTTCTTTAAATTATATATATATATATATATATATATATATATATATATATATATATATATATATATATATATATATATGGATTTGTTAACGCGCATACGCCTGTTTGTTTTTCAGTTGATACGTTTTAACAATGTGTACCGGATTATAGTAAACAAAAATACTCTCATAATATTATGGATTCTAAGTTTTAAAGTCAAGGATATTTAAATAATTTACATTCTCAAAACTAAAAAAAAAAAAACCCCGAACCCTTACTCAACTCTCTCATTCCTTTCAATCCTTTCTTTTTCATCTCTCTCACTCCAACCTTTTCTTTATCATCCTATGGTAGATCCAACTGAAAAAAAAAATAGAAATAGTCGTAGTTAAACAATTTACTTGAGTCATTGGCATATTCGCCTTCAACCAAAGGTTCATTCAAGATCTCTTCAATTTCATCATCTTCACTAACCTCTCTAATTTCATCATCTGCAGATGTTGAATCATCATCTCTTAAAAAACCTTCAGGCCAATTAGCAATTCCTGTTGATGTCATTATGCTTGTGAAAATTAGATAAAATTAGATCAGAAAAAAATTATAAAATGAAAACTCATTATAAAATCATTTTTTGTAAGAAATTGTTTAACAACTAGTGTTTCTGATTTTTTTTCCAAGCGAATTACCAATTCCTTCACATGTCATTATAAAATTAGATAAGACAAAAATTATAAAATGAAAATTCATTATAAAATAATTTTTTTGTAAGAAATTGCTTAACAGTCAATGTTTCTGATTTTCTTTTTTAATTGGGGCTACAGTAGAGATGATAGAGAAAAGGTTGGAGTGAGAGAGATGAAGAAGAAAGGATTGAGAGGAATGAGAGAGGCGAGTAAGGGTTTGGGGGTTTCTTTTTTTCTTTTTTTAGTTTTGAGAATGAAAATTATTTAAATATCCTTGACTTTAAAACTAGAATCATAATATATGAGAGCATTTTTGTCTACTATATTCCGGTACACATTGTTAAAATGTATCAATTGAAAAACAGACGTATACACATTAACAAATATATATATATATATATATATATATATATATATATATATATATATATATATATAT
>NW_014542001.1:200157-227322 GCF_000741045.1 Vigna radiata var. radiata | reverse complement strand
CATATATATATATATATATATATATATATATATATATATATATATATATATATTTTACAATAATAATAATTTGAATGTTGCGATGATATAATGTCCAATTTCATCACATAAAATGATTTTTTTTTTAAATCAAGGTAACGTTATTAGAAAATGATTAAAAAAATCATTTTAGTTCTATTCTAACAAATTAAATTTCTGATTAGAAACTATATTCAAAATAAAAAATTTACAATCATTCCCAAATTCAAATTTTATAAAATCAATTATATATAGAAAACAGATTCTTTATAAAAAAAATAATACATTTTTTAAATGAAATAAATATGTTGGAATGTTAATAGATTTTTTTAACTTCATGTTTATAGCAAAATTAAAATAATATAATATCTTATAATTACTCTTTATCCATATTTTTTATTGACCCTTTGGTAAGTTGGTTTGTTTGTTACAATTTGTGGTCCTAGTTTAACAACTGTTTTTGAAATCATATATAATTTTAAAATTCATGTAATTATAATTTTATTATTGTAATTTGATATTAAAAAGAAGATGATTTAAACTCGTGCTTATGTTTGGTGTTTGTTTATGTATTTATTAAAAGAGATTTAGATGTTAAAAAAATTAAGGTTTATAATTAAGTTTTAAGTAAAATTAACGTGAGAAATGATTTATAGATTAAGAAAATCAATATATGTTTGTAAAAATATAAATAGTGAACTTTGTAAAATTCATAGGATAATGCATGTGTAAAAATATAGAGTAGACTCTAAAAAAAATATAAAGAATACGCAAAAGTATATATATAGTAGGTAATCTAAAAGTACAAATTAGTGTAAGAATAAACTGATATAATATGTATTGCTAAAATTGTATAATCAGTGTATTGACAAATTCTATTTGTTGTTAGACTTGTCTAATTAGTATATGAATAAACATATATAATTTCTATTGTTAGACTCATCTAATCGATATATGAACAAATCTGTTTAATATATATATATATATATATATATATATATATATATATATATATATATATATATATATATATATATATATATATATATATATATAGTGTAAGACTTGCCTTATCAGATAGTGGATAAAGTCATCTAATAAAAGATTCATCTAATATGTGTATGAATAGATTTGTCTAATGTATATTTTAAATTCATCTAATTAGTGTATAGACAAATTCGTCTAATGTGTATTGTAATTCTTGTCTAATTAGTGTATTGACATACTTGTCTAATGTGTATTCTTAGACCCATATGTTCAATGTATGGACTGACTCACTCATTTGTTCAATTATGGAATGACTCATCTAATGTTTTTTGTTATACTCGTCTAATCAGTGTATGGACAAACTTGTCTAATGTGTATTGCTAAACTTGTGTAACATTTTTCATTATATTCATATAATCAGTGTATGAATGGATTTGTTTAACATGTATTGCAAGATTAATTTAATGAGTGCATTAGCAAACTTGTCTAATGTGTATTAGTATATGAATGGTTTTTCTAATGTGTCTTATTAGACTCATATAATCAATACATCGACATACTCGTCTAATATTTTTGTTTTACTTATGTAATCAATGTAATCCTAGACTTGTCTAATAATGTTTGTTATACTCTTCTAATTAAAGTAATTAAAGTATGAAATGTATTTTCAAATATTGTTTGTTATACTAATATAATTAGTGTATTGACAATCTCATTTGATATGTATTGTTAGACTTGTGTATCTTTTATGTTATATTTGTGTAATCAATGTATGGTAAGGCTCGTGTGATATTGTTGGCTGCAAAACCAATGGCAAGTGCACCGGTCGCAGCGTAGCAAGTGATAAATATCGTTCTCTCCCAAAGGACTTATGCAACACATGACAATTCTTCCTTTTATAACTCAATTAGACATCAAAGTGCACAAAAACAACACAAGAAACTTTTTTTGGTATTTTATCAAACAGTTGGTGTGCAAGGAATTTAACATAGTGTATTTACAATTTGTCAAGACTAGAATTCATCCATTTCATTCTCATGCATTCACAAACTTCTCAATTTCATCCAATAAGTATTCAATTTCAATTCTAGGTTCAATCATATTTCTCAATACATCAAGAACCAAAGTTCATGCCATGGGTAATCAAGCCACAACAAGCATTAAGCATAGAAATCAAATACTAACATGAATTGGAAAATCATATATCATTAACATCACAAAATGCATAAGAATTCCATGTTTTACAATTAATCTTAACAAATAGGAAAAGTCCTCCATGGTGGAGAACTTAGGGTTCTACAAAATTGAAGAGATAGGGAAGAAATTGGAACCAAAGAGAAGATGCAAAGTCTTTCCCAAGGTTCTTGGCAGCTGCTCCATGCTCCATTTGCGCCTCCCCTTCGCATCTCCATCTCCAATTTGTGACCCATCTTCTTCCTCAACCCAAAAGGGGCAAAATCACCATTGATGAAGCTTGAAGACCCAAGGAGGAGTGGGAGAGCTTCCCAACACCCCAAATAGCCTCCTAGGGCCTCTCCCAATCTCTCTAGGTGAAGAATGAAGTGTAGGAGGAGAATAATGCCCCAAAAATCGCGAGACCCATGTTTAAATAACCCATTTTGACACATCAGCGGAAAGTCGCGCCCGATGCCCCTTCTAGGGCGCCCGGGCGCCAAATTCTGGGCAAAACAGCGAAACAAAGGGCGCTCAACGCCCTTCTGGGGCGCCCAGGCGTGAAATCTGCAGAAAAAAGGGTGCTCAGCGCCCCCCAAGGGCGCCCGGGCGTGACAGTTTTGACAACATTCTAAAATTCAGGCTCTTGTGCGATTTCAAAGGCGTCCAACATTAGTATTTGCTTCAAATTGATCTTTTATTGTCCNAAAACATGTTCCCTTGAGTTCTTGCTTGTTTTCCTCCACTAGAATTGCTTCTTATTCATTTATTTCACACACTAAAACATAGAAATTAGAGGTAAAAACAANCATATACTAAATAAAACACAAGAAAACTAGGAAGCACACTAAACTCGAGGATAAAACAAGGTAAAAGTTATGAAGGAGTTGATTTGTTCACAAAATATACACACATAAACATGTTAAATCAACCGTTATCAGATATATATTGTTAGACTTGTTTATTCAATATAGATCGACAAACTCATCTAATATTTATTGTTATACTTGTCTATGGATATACTCATATAACATGTATTACTAGACTCGTCAAATCAGTGTATATTCAGACTCATATAATATGCATTGTCATATTCATTTAATCAATTATAAGACAAACTCGTTGAATATGTATCACACAATAAATATATATATATATATATATATATATATATATACAGTATTGAGCACACTATTTTAATTTATTTTATCTCAAATATAATTATTTAAAAGTTATACTAATTTCTAATTACATATAGTTAATGCTATTTCTTTATTAAATAATAAATTTTAATTTTTTTCATACTATAAATATGGAAAATATTCAACAATAAAAATGTTTATATTATAATTTAATATAAAAAGTAAATGTAATTTTTTGTTGTCAATATTTTTGTAAGAATAGATTATTACTTGATAAATTATTTTATATGATAGTGTAAAAAATTTGATTTATTAATAAATATATATTTTTTAAAATAATATTATATTAAGAAATAAAAGTTAAATATTTTTTAAATTTAATTTAATGAAACTATTAACTAATTAAAAATCATTAAAAATAAAATTAAAAATAAAAAAATATTAGAAAAAAAATAATTAATACTTTTGTCTAATTTTTTTAGATTAGTCTAATCAATATACTTATAATATATATTCATATACTCATTTAATGATAATATATATAAACACATTAATATATATTTTATAACAAGTAGGGTTATTACTTTTTACATTTTATTTCAATGAATATAAAAAAAATTGTAATATTAAAAAGTGTGATTTTTTTTTAATTATAAATATATATTTAATTTTTTTGAAATGAATTACAATCTTTCAAATTTATTTTTTTACAAATACAATTATTAAAAATCTTATATGAAATTTTATGTATATTCATGGTAATTTTTTTATAAAATAATATCAGTTTAATTTTTTTATTTAATAAAAATATGAAAAATATTCAACAATAAGAATTGTTTTTCTAATTAATATAAAAATGAGAAATACTTTTTTATTTCTGAGATAAAATTATTACAACAATTTTTTTACATAACATTGTAAACAATTTGTATTATTAATAGATATATTAAATTTGAATTTGATATGAGGATTTTAAATGTAAGAAACTAATAGTTTTATTTAAGAATTAAGATAAATAATTTATTAAATATTAAATATTAAATAATAGAGTTGAAATATATTTATATTTTTATGATAAATCAGTTTAAAACAAATAAAATTGATAAAAGAGTAAAATAACTTGTTAGAGAGATAATTTTTTTACATTATTATGAACAATTTATATTATTAATAAATATATTATTTTTTTAAATAATATTATCTAAAAAAAATTAAAATATATTTTCAATAAAACAAATTTTATTCGTATTAGGTACTAATGATTGAGATTGTTACTTCAAAGAAAAGAACAAATATATTCAAACTTCTATTTTATTTTTCACTTTGAATGTCATGATGTCTCCTAACTAACATAGGGCTGATTGTTTTAGAATAATTGATTGTTTGGATGACAAATTAGAACATGAATGTGGAATATCAAATCGTGATGTGAAAAAATGTCATTCGGTCCGATTCGATTTAACTTACTATGGGTTATTTAGTGAGTCAATTCAATCTCACTAATTTATTAGTGAGAAATTTGAATCTGACCTAACTCGTCACAGATTGGTGAGTTAAATGAGTTGGCTTATTCTCATTATAATTTTTTTAAAATTAAAAAAAAATTATAAACATTTTATAATTCAAATATAAATAAATTTCATTCTAAAATGATGTTAAACTCAAGACAATTCAAAATAATGAAAAAAAGTACAAAATAATATTTCTTGGTATACAATCATAATGAGTGAGAAGAGTGTTTTTTAGGTGGATGAGTCGAATTTAAATAAATTAAATTAATATTTGTTTAGTATAAATTTATTTAATATTTGTTTATATAAATTTATTTAATATTTGTTTATATAAATTTATTTATTTATTTTGGTTTTATTTGAAAAACGGTTTTATTTGAAAAATGTTTTTAAGGTTTTGTTAATTGCAACACTTTTATTACCAAGTACTCGCAAATATCATTCTAAGTGTGTAAGAGTATACTCAATAATACGAGTATAGTTCCCCACAATTTATCATTTATAATAAATCTTCTGAACAATAACTGGTTTGTTGTTAGTAACTTTTTATAATTTTTTTGAATTAATATTGTATTATACAAGATAAAATTGACTAAAAATAAATATTTAAAAATTACTTTATAAATATGAATGTCAAAAATCAATATGGATTAACTTATTATAAATTAAGTTAAAAATGAATGGGCTTAATCCAGCTTATATTTGAATGAATAAAAAAAATTTGTAAATATGAATCGAGAGTTAGTACATTGACTCCATTAAAAAAAATTGTTCTTTTAATATATTTTATATATTTATTATATAATATGAAGATGAATTGATTCATTTCATTATTTTATAGTAATATAATAAAATTGTTTATCTAGATAAACATTATCAAGCTACGGAAATAAATAAATCAATCAAATTAATTCAACATTATTTAACAACGTTATACTATTTAAAAAAATAAATAAATTAACAACTTACACGGTAAAAATACCAAATAATTACAATAAAGTATTTATTAAAAAAATAATAAAAAATTGCCACTCATTTTTAAGCTTGTTCAAATTCATTTAACCTCCAAATCAAATAAAAAAATACAATTTAATCCACTTTTAAAAAGTAATTTTTTTTTTCTAATCCCAACTCGTCTAATCAAATCCATATCAATAGTAAGTTTTGAATCTATTTACCATTTTTATTACAAATAAGTTATCCTCTTTTCTTTTCTTTGTTGGAAGTCCCACATCGACTAGAGATAAAGTCAAATTATAATATATAAATGAGATGCAAACCTCACCTGCCGGTTTTGTGAGGTTGACTTAGGCTTAAAATCCACTTTCTAACATGGTATGAGAGTCAGGTTAAAGTCTATCCTAGCGAGTTCTAAGTGAACATTTCTCTTTCTATTCCACGGCCGTTATTGGACCACCCAATTGACGTGAGGTTGAGTTAAACTTAAAACTCACTTTCTAACATTATTAAAGCAAATAAACATCCATTAATTTATTTCCTGAAAGAAGCTAACAATCTTTGAAAACTCAAAAAACAACATTATTCTACCAAACCACCAATAATTAATTCATTTGAGTCCAATTCATCCTATTATTTACACCTGAAAATATCCTCTGTTTGATAATTAAGGTAATTTCAATATATTGTCGAAAACCATGTTCTCCACACAACACGAGTGTCCCACTAATTAAATTAAGGTTGATTTTTTACAATTTTTCTTCCAATAGTAGCTGCCGGTGATCGCGTTCTGAAGAACTATTCAAATTCTGTGTGCCAACGTACGAAATTCAATTTATTCAGCAAATCTCACAAGTTTCATGTTTTTCCCTTATTTTTTTTTTTAATTTTTTTATGATTTTCTTGTTTCTTTTTTGCTCTTTCCCATTGTTATTATTTGGCCATGGTTCTTCCTCAACTTTTCAAAGCTTTTTCCTTTTTCCCCACCCTATGTCACCCTCTCCAAATAGGAGAGTATCTTTTATTTTTTGGTGATTCATATTATTTATTTTTGTGACAATATATATCCTACAACGTTAATTCCCCACCAGACATTATGCACAGTAGAAAACATTATTTGCATAGAGTCCACAAAAAAAAAGATATATTTGCATAGAATGCAAGGCATAAAGAATGTGTGTGCAGTGGATAAGTACATTAGTGCATTGAGAAGATGGAGTTAGGTAACCTTGCTTTTGGCGTAAATCAATAAGTTTGTGTTAGAAGTTTGATGCTTTACACAAATGAATTATTTCGTATCACCTTTATTACCTTTTCTGGATGTGTTTTTTCTTTTTGTAAAGAAATATATCCATTTTTTTTTTGTGCTTCAGCACGTTTAGTTTTTTCAATTCAATGTTAAGAAACCAATTCCACTTATTCATGTATTGTTCAATGTTGATCCTTACTTGTTTATATAATTATAAGTAACTGAAAAAAAAATCTTATGGTATTTGAGGTACTTCAAACATTAAAAGAGATAAAATGTTATGTTGTTTGAAGTCACACATCAATTCATAATATATAAGTGGATAGAAATTTTATTTTACAAATCGATTTTATAGAATTGGATTAAACTTAAAATTCACTTCTAACATATTTACCAATGATTTTAAGTATTAATTGAAATATATATTTTTTTATAAAACATACGTGAGAACCAAAGGGCTTCCTGAACCGATGGTCTTTAGTGCATTTGAATTTTTACTACTTAGGTTTTTTATATTTATATTGCCTACTTTTTTTAATCCTAAAAAAGTTTGTCGGAAAAAAAATTACAGTTATTGGTAAGACTTTTGAACTTTCTAAATTTGGAAAGTACAAACAGCCTTAATCAAATCCGTACTCATTAAAAAAATTTATGATATATTGCATAACTAATTTTACCATAAACAAAATTATCAATTTTGAATTATAACTTCAGAAAATATCTTCTCTTTATCAGGATCACGTGTATTTTCTCAAATAAAAACTAAATTATTCATCGTCATGTCAAGAACATCTATAACATGGTGAGATAAAAGTAACAATTACAAATATACTTACATAAGAGTGAACCATTTCTATTAATAACTGAAGGTTATTTTTTAAGTATGTAACAGCTTAATTTTAAAAAAGTAGGAGATATTGATGTGGGTGAAAAATATTATTAGAAAGTGAAGAACTTAATTATTATAAACCACTTTTTTTTTTCCTGTCAAGATTATAAAAAGAAATCCTTCATGATATAATTAACATTATGATAAACGACAGAGTCACAAGATTTTTTGAAAGTCTTTTGTTTTTTCCATTAGCTATCTATTTATTTAGTCTAAGCAATATTGTTTGTTAAATTAATTTTTTTAGTAGTTTCTACCTTTTTTTTTAGATATTATTGAAGTAGTATTTTTCATAGTCGATCTCGTTTCACGACTAAAACCTTCTACACTCGTTACATTGTTATCTCTCTTTCATAGTCTAACATTTGTGACTATAGATATAATAGATGTAATCTGATACATTATACATCATTATATTATAATTCATGTACAAATATATTATTTTGTATCCATTGATAACTCATGTCAAAACCCTTTCTCACTTACTACATTAATTTACACTGATTTAACAATTATAATGTAGAATAAATCAGTGTATCTATGTATAGTATTTCCTTTATAATAGTATTTGGGTAAGTTAAAACATAGTAAAGGAAATTATTCTAAATAGAAATTACATCAGTAATGGTTAATTTTTTTTTTATTAAATTATGTAATTCTTTTGTATATTTTTGACATTTACATCGGTCTTTCTTATAAGGGAATACAATACAAGATTTTCAAAATAATTTAAATATTTTTCAAAAAATTTGTACTAATAAAACCTTTTGTTGTGCAATATTTGATGCAATTGATCTTAGTTATTCTTTATTAAATTTTAAAATTTAGAAAACGGAATAATATATACTATTTATTAAAGTATTTAGTTCACATCAAACTTACATAATTAAAGAATTTATCATACTTTTATATACATTTTAATATCATATCATCTATAGCCCTTAAAAGGGTTAATGTAGCTACATTCCATCCACAGCGGATCAAGCTTCAAAGTGAAAACACTACTACACTTGTCAGTTAATTTTAAAGCTATCCTTTTTCAAACCATTGCAGTTCGTCTTGCATAATACCCCTCTCTCATTTTTTTCCCCAAATTCTGTATATTTCCTTGATCAAATTATATAAGTGACACACGTACAATTATTATCAATATTCTATCATGCTCCTAAAAGAGAATAAACTCGAAAAAGATCAAACAATACACGAGTTAATCAATATACAGTAAATGGCTGCTAAATACATAGGGTGTCTACCATTATCTTATGAACGTGACAAAATGGTGATACGTTCTGAGATTTAATAAAAAAAACTTGGAAGAAGAAGATGATTATCACCCCATGAAAACGATTGATGTGAAGCTTAATAAATCCTTATTTCTCGTGCATGAGGCCCCCCAAATATTGGAGACATTAAAGGATAGTACTTTAGACTTAGGTGGGGTGATTAAAGAGAAGACACTGGTATTATTGTGGTGATTAAACCATATTATTTATAAAAATAAAAATAATAATGAAAAATGCTTATCAAAACAGTGTTAGAAGTGAAGTTTAAACCTAACTCAATCCCACAAAACCAACTTGTAAAGTGAAGTTTGCATCCAGTTATATACATTTAAACGATCTTATCTCTAGTCGATATAAGACTTCGAACAAACAGTTCTTAGAAAAAATTCTGATTCGATCTTTAAGATACTTAATTAACGGTTTATTTTTTGTGGATACCATATTAACATTATATATATATATATATATATATATATATATATATATATATATATATATATATATATATATATATATATATATATATATAGCACTCATGTGTCCACCTGCAAGGGATATATAGTGATGCATTTGTCATTATTAGTGTATAATTACTTCTTTTGGAATGCTTTCTAACCCAATAAGAAACATGTCTATATCTTAATTATTGGCCCCTTCATTGTAAAATTAGTGACTTCTGATTCATCTAAATAAATATAAAGTAATTGTGGGGTTTCCATGTAAAGTCAACTTTATGGTTGGGGGCACATAGATAAGATTTTGATAGATGGTTGGTTAACATGTGGACATAAGAATGGATGGAACAAATTTTAAGGGTCACTTTACAAATATGGGAAATCAAGTAGCCAGACACTGCCAAAATCATAAATCAAAAGGTGATGGAAAAATTAGGTTTCCTGGAGTAAATTTCTCAATAAATGTTTAAAATAAGCTATTTGGATTCCAAAAATTAAAATTTTAAATTTTAACTTTAAAAAACATTAAATTCTTTCAACTGACTTCTTCAAAAGTTGAGTTACATAAATTAATTTTTATCTGTATACAAAATTATTTAATATTATACTTTTTTTCTTTAAATATTTATCGAATATTTTATTTAAGAAAATATATATTATAATTTAATTAGAGTGTCGTTCTCGAAAATATACTTTCATTAACAATTTAATGAAAAATTATAATTTATAATAGATTTTATTATGTTCTAACTACTCTATTATTTGATTTTATTGTTAACAACAAATGAAATTGTCATTATTTTATTTTTGTTATTTCAACTCGTTCTCTCAAATATCCTTTAACTCGTAAGTTGATTTATATGTAAAAAGAAAATAAGTGAATTGATAGCTGATGTAAAAAGTAACAATCACATAACTCTATTAGTTATAAAACTGATAAAATATTCAGACAAAATTAAAACAATATTATAAATATTCAATAAAATATTTTTTTAATAAAAGCGTATAAATTAAATTTACAAGAAATTTAAAATATAATTAACATTTTATGATGATTTTTTTCAACTTTACCTCAATCACCTTATACCCAATTAATATGGCAATAATTTAAAAAAATGGACAGGAAATTGTCCATCATCGCAATGAAAAGATATTGATGCATGCGTGGGTGGTGAATAATCAAGGATTTTGCCTAACAATGAACGCTTTAATCCTAACTTAATTTTGAATTAATTTTTTTTAATCTTTGATGATTAATTACATGAATAAAAGGAAATGGTTTTTGGTTTTGTTTTTGGTGTCACAGTGGACGCGTGATGGGCAAATTAACTAATTATGGGAGGTGCTGGTGTAATGTAATCACCCAGCTGTGACATAACATAATAAAACAAACAGAAGCTACAGAATAGGATAGAGATGTGTCTTTTACTAGGTTCCGAACCGTATCCTATCTAATATGATAATATCTATACATACATATCTACTACGCTCTGAGTCACTTTATTTCGGGAAACATACCAAATAACCATAAGCTAGGAACTTCCACCTGTCCAATACGAACCCCAATAAAGATCTAAACTTTATAATATAATTATTATCATACAAAAAACTAAGCATTATACTAATTGGTGAGTTTTGTAAGGGAGAATGATATTTTGACAACTTTTTTTTAACAGTTTTTTTAAAACTGGACATGTGTTATTATTTTATTGATTTGTTTAAATTTATGTTTAAAAAAATATTTGAAACGAATCAATCATAGATTGATATGTATGTGTTGTAAAAAAATTGTCAAAAAAAGCTGTTAAAGAAATTTTTTACTTTTTGTAACATACGGTAGCAAGTTGGAGAGTGCAACCCTTGAATTGAGTCAATAAAGTGTAGCTGTAAAATTGAGCCTCCCAGCTAAAAGCAGCTGAAACAAACAGAATGATTTTTAGTATAGAAGCGCGGTGCCAGCTATTTCACAACCCATCTTCTTCGTTCATTCAACCAACGTTCTTTTCGCATGCACACCAGTCCCACGCAAACTAATATTGGAAATTGTTAAGAAATTTATGGCCTAAAAAGACCTTCTTTAATGGAAAAATTACTTTTAATAACATTTTTTTAATAATTTTTGGAGAACGTACACATCACATTTTGTGATTGGTTTGTTTTAAATATTTTTTAAATATAAATTCAAATAAACCAATAAAATGATAATACATGTTCGGTTGTTAAAAAGTGTTCATCTTCCTTCTTTAATTAATTTCATTTTGGTAATTATTATAATTTTAGTGTTGTAATCTTCATTAAGACATCGCCATCATCACCAAAGTTAAACCCTCTTTTTGGAGCAGTGAATCGGAATAGAATTCATGTCATACGTTTGCCAAATGCGCACCACTCAAATCATTTTTCGTTTACCTTTATTCCACAAACTAGGATTTGTTCTTCCAAGGTTTCAAGAATTGATTGAGGATGAATTAATCAGAATAATAAAATTCTATATTCTGCTGCCAATTCAGGACTCAATTGCCCTTATATTATTCTTTAATTTAATTCACACCTTCAATTAGTTTTCCTCAAACAATTTTTTTTTGTTGTTGCTATTTTGAATTTTAGAATATAAGAATAATAGTAGGTAGTTATTAAATATTTCAATAATAATTTATTTTTGTTAAATTTTTTGTAACAAATCTTAGCTATTAACTTTCTATCCCACAATTACGAATGCATGTTTATCGAACCTCTACATCATTTATTTTAAGTCAAGTAATTGCAGATAAAAAAGTTATTATATTGTCCTATTAAAGTAAGATGGTTCAACTTAGATAAAAATATATTCAATTTAAATATAAAAATTACATGCAATTTGATTTGACATTCAGTTTGAATATATAAAAAAAAGATTGAAACCAAATTAAATCTGACGAATTGTTTTTTGAACATGTTTTGCTATTATCCTGTTCCATTGTAATTAAATATTATTTACTTTATTCAATGTGATATATAATATTAAACAATTAGTAACTTTATAGAACTAAAGTAAAATGTAAGATATAAGAGGTGTTTATACTTTTATAATTAAGGACAGACAAAGAATAAAGGTGATTTTATTGAAATTTAAGTACTAGATACTTCTCCTAGATTTAGCTCTTGTAAGTTATGAAATCCTACATATACATATTACAACCAAACATAAACATCAAAACATAGACATACCATATCACATGAAAAATTCATTCATTCATCAAATTGCCGCCTCGTTAAAAACCTCTTGGGATAAAAGAAAAACAAAACCGTACGAGAGATCCAGAGAAAAAGGAAAAGCTGTTTTTAACAACTTATTTTAATAAGTATTTTACCAGCATCTTCAAAGAATAAAACAGTACACATAATTTATTATAAAAAATTATTAAAAAAGTTATTAAAATATCATCATAATTATGATATGTTAGTAATTTTTTTTAACATTTTTTTATAACAGATTATGTGTCACTATTTTATTGATTCATATCATAAATGTCACATAAATAGTTATAAAAAATAAGTTATTAAAATACATATTCTTCGTTATAACATAAACGAAGCTTGTATCCATTCCATGACCTCACTATTCGCCCGCCATTAAGGGTTTTCAGTGACTTCGATGACGCGATACGGGCCATCCTAGTGAGGGGATAACTTGTTCTGAGATGGTTGTAAAAACAAATTTCTTTAAGTTATTACTTTCTTAAGAAAATGACTTATAAATCTGTGTAAAAAGAAAATACCATATACTAGAAAAAGTTACAATTGCTCACTTTGTCAACTGAAAAACCATATACTAGAGAAGCAAAATCCGACTTAATTGCGCTATACCAAATAAACTCCCATATCTCCACAATATGGAAGCCACGTCATGAAGAGTAGATCATCTTAGTAATGTTTTGAAACGCACTAGTGTCCTCCATAATGCTATACCAACCAAAAAAGAAAAGCAGAAGGCACTGATAAATTGTATTAGAAAAACAAAGGTCTTAGATCAAAATACTACACAGATAATAACATGAAATATCAAATGACACGCAAGAGATTTGTCAAAAATGAAGGCACCATACATCAAAGTTTTATGGCAAATAATGTTTTGTGTCTGTTGCTTCACCATAACATAAGCCTCTAAAACTGGAGAGAAAAAAGTAGGGGGACTGGGTGGGAATTTGGAACAATACTGTTATATTGAGCAAGTTGACGAAAAGCTTCTCATTTTGTACAAAATTTCGCATCCACATGATTGTTAAAGACGTAGACAGCACTTCTTCCTTCTTTTTTTTTCTTCCCCTTTCTCAATTTTTATACACTGTTTCAATTTTAATATTATTTTAAGTTTGCCTACGCGTCCTACTGTCTTCCCAAACTGCTATAAATAGAGCATTTTCAATGAAAATATTCATCTCTTCTAACTTCTAACTCCTAAGCATTCAGTATTCTGAGTTTCAGTAAGAGAACTAGACATGGCAGAGACCATTCGTTTGGTTGTTGCTGTTTTTGGTACTTCCTTCTTCATTTCTTAGTTTAGAACTTAGACAATTGATTCTTCACAGAAATTGACTCCTTAGTTCTGTTTTTTTTTTTTTTTTTTTTTTTGCAGGCAATGCAGCCTCAATGTCCCTTTATGCTGCACCAGTGTATGTTACATGTTTAAGAATGTTTCTGTTTTAATGTTCTCCCTTTTAGAGAATGCATAAAGTGTTAAACACTTTTCATGCTTTTTATATGCAGGGTTACCTTTAAAAGAGTTATAAGAAAGAAAAGCACAGAAGAGTTTTCATGCATTCCTTACATTATTGGACTCTTGAACTGTCTCCTTTATACTTGGTATGGTTTGCCTATTGTGAGCTGCAAGTGGGAAAATTTTCCTATAGTCACTGTTAATGGTGTTGGGATTCTTCTCGAGTTATCCTATGTTCTCATTTATTTCTGGTTTGCTTCACGCAAAGGAAAGGTAAGCCAAGTTTTTCATGCATTCAAAAAATTCATGTTGATACTTCTTTTAAATCATATGCAAGATGGTTTCAGTATATTAACTTCCTTTGCTGAAAAATCAAGTTATAGCAATTTCTTCTTCATAGAAAAAGATCCTTTCCCAGTGGTCCAACCGTTTACAGGTCCATTTGTTGCACGTTTTGAGATGAGTAAATGTTGTTGCAGGTGAAGGTAGCCATGACTGCAATACCAGTTGTGCTTGTGTTCTGCATAATTGCTGCAGTCTCAGCTTTTGCATTTCATGATAGCCGTCACCGAAAGCTTCTTGTGGGTAGCATTGCCTTAGTTGTTTCAGTAACACTGTATGGATCTCCCCTCGTTGTAATGGTAAGTGACTCATCTTTGTTTTCCAATGTTCAAATATTCTGTCATTACTAAGCGTATATTCTTGCTGGTAATTGGAGCAGAGAAGTTCCATCATGCAATATAATAATCTCTCTAACTAAAAAATTAAACTAAGTGTCTTTCCTTTTCTGTTTCTATGGTACATGATAACGTATCCAGTTAAATATGGTGGTTTAAATAATAATTATATAACTATGCTTGATTTTTTATTGGTGCAGAAAAAAGTTATACAAACAAAGAGTGTTGAATTTATGCCACTAACATTATCCGTGTGCTCATTCTTATCTGCTACACTATGGCTGATCTATGGAATCCTCATTAGAGATATTTTCGTTGCGGTATGTGTCAAAATAATCTCTTGGATATTAGTTTCATAAATTAGAAAACAAAGTATTACGAATACTTATGTTTCTCTGACAATGACAGGGACCAAGTATCCTTGGAACTCCCTTAGCCATCCTGCAGCTTGTACTTCACTGCAGATATCGAAAAAGGAGTGTTGTGGAAGAACCAAGCAAGGGAGACCAGGAAAAGGGTAACTTAGAAAAGGTGGACATGGAAATGGGGAAAGTTGAAACGAATGTCACGAATCACATGACCGAAAACTCGTGAACAATGTTTTAAAGGGAAAGGTTGTTGAAGATTTCAGAATGTTCTATTCATATATTCCTTTCGTTATGTTTATTTCCTTTATTTTAAGAGACAACGGTCCTCTTAGCTTTGGATGTAATATTGTTAGTTCTTAATAAATGCTTTATTGACAAGATTTTGCTTTACCTGTCGATCTTAAAATGAAAAATATGTAAAAACCAGATGCAAAATTTAATGTATCTTTCTAAATTTTGGTCCACATTTCTTGTGACAAGTTCGGTTAAAGGAGAATTGTTATGGCAATTAATGAGAGATAAGATTGAACAACATTGGACAAACAAGGATCTTTGTTCTTCTAAGGATGGTACTGTCCATGGTAGATATATCCCGAGAGAAGAGAAGAACAAGAAATCAAAGGGCAACATAAGTTAAAAAGATTAGTAATGAAAAATGCGTGACCAACATATTTGCTGGTTATTCGCAAAAGTTGAAAAAAAAAAGGAAGAAAAACAAAGAAAGTTACATCGAAGTTTGAACAGACAACTCAGAAACCATGAGTCACCGTAGGGTCAGCAGCAACATTCTTTCCGTACATGAGCATCGAGCCACGCCACAAAACACAATTTTTTTAATAACTTTTTTTTTAACAACTTTTAACAAAATAAATATATATATATATATATATATATATATATATATATAAAATAGTTTATTATTGATTCATTTCAAATATTATTTTAAATATAAATTCAAATAAATTAATAAAATTAAACATGTTGTATTGTCAAAAATTGTCAAAATATCACAGTCTTAAGACACAGTTGTTTTTATTCTGTCTTTTCTCCCTTTGCCAAAGGAGCAGCCATGTGGGAAGAATACGCCAAAGTTTTTAATTTAGTCATTTTGTTTCTGTGTTACTTTTTCATTTAATTATATTTTCTGTTTTTGTAATTTTCTTGTAATTTAGCCTTCTTAATTTCAGTTATTTATATTTATTTTTTTTAAAAAAATTCAACTGTTTTTATCTTATTCAAAATTTTATCTAATTATATGGATATTTGGATGGAAAAATATATATAATATTTAAAATAAATAAGATGCATTTATAACATTTAATGTTTGTATTTAAATTTTTTATATATTTTATCTCGTTTCTGTAGGCATATCAATATTAATGTAGATCTCCACTATATCTCTGTCAATTATTAGATGGAGTTTTAGGTAAAAAGCTTAATTTAAATAATTGAGAAATTATAATCAGACACAAAAAGTTAAAGCCAATAGCATTAAAATAATCGATCTGTTTGTATAGGAAAAAAATGCATTTAGACCCAGTTTTTACAACGTTTTGTTATTTACATTAGTTACTTAAATATAATTTATACTTTATAAGCTAACAACTTAATTTGAAATTGATTTTGATTAATTTAAATCTTATAATTTAAAATTGTTATCTTTTAGAGACGAATTTAAAATATACTTTTTTTATTAATGATTACGTATTAGTAGACTTTTTTTATTTAATAAATAATATTTACATAACATGAGAGCTTCGCTTAGGTGTTGTTGATTTTGTTAACATTGTCACGTAAGATATCTGCTATCGTCTTTACATCACGTAAGTGTTACATCAAGTTAGACGTTACATCCAAAGATGTTCGGTAAAACAAAATGGAGACCAGGTCAATCTGAAGAGACGTTGTAAAAACAATACCTATTTTCATCTTACAAATCATTACCAACTACAGTGAAAGAAGAAGGTTAGACAAAAAAATTAATTAACGTAAAAAGTTTTTTTAACAACTCTACAATACAAAAACCCTGGATAGTACAGTCAAGTAAAAGGAGAAAATCTTTTTAATAATAACTTTTTACAAACTATGATAGGTATGTTTTAAATATTTTTTTAAACATAAATTCAAATAAATTAATAAAGTGATAATACGTATTTCGTTGTTAAAAAAATTATTAAAAAGTATTGTCAAAATATCATCACCCCAAGTAAAATCAGGTTGATGTTTGACGTCTTATTGGTTATATTTGATTTCAATTTATTCTTGAATAACCTATTATGACATATTTTTACATTCATTTGATACAAAGTATTAAAATAAAATAGTTATAAAAATGTAAAATTTTATACTTTTTCAATAAAGAAAAAAGTAAAAAAATAAAATATGATAGTATTAAATGAATATAAAAAAATTAGGTATTTGAAAAGAATATTTTTCTTCAAATAATTAATACATGATTATAATTATAAGTGTGTTCATGTTATAAAAACAAACATTTAACTATAAGGTATTTCCTTATGAACATGTATTAAACAACATATGATGATAGAAAACGATATAACAAAATAAATGTTCAGCATATGATAGAAAGATTTGATCACTAAATGTTATAATTAGTGTATAAAACAAGATTGTTAGACTCATAATAAATTTGCTTGATCACTAAATGGATTTGTAATATATGAAAGATATATATTACTTGTTTTATTTCCATAATGGAAACCTTTTTTCTTTCCACTGAAGGAATATTCCATCTGAAAATTTTGTATTAATTGAGAATGATGAGTTTGGGAAAGGCTTTTGTACGTGTCCTCACTAATTCTCTGTATAAACGTAGCACTCCCAAGCCATTGCCACCTTTCTCATATGCCCAGACACATGCAAAGGGTATAGGAAATTCTTTCCAACTCCTTATTTTATAATTCAATGCTTCACCTTATCAACACAGTTATACATGCATGTCAACTCAGGAATTTGCCTCTTGTCCTTTTTGAATTGTATTTAAAAAAAAAAAAAAAAAAAAGAAAAAAAAAAACTGGATCAGTGATTTGCACATGACGACAAAGGAAAGTGGTAATTTCACGAATCAAAAGAAAAATTCATATTATTTTGAAAATCCCACGAATCTTGATCTCCTCTTTCCACGCAAACGCAAGCTCAAATTTTAATATGATTGTAGTTCTGGAATCATAGGCGATATCACATGCAAGTTCGTCGTATATATGTATCTAGTATGTACGATTCCTGTTTTTTCAGTGTCTGCATAATGAACACATTCATGAATCTTGAACTCATCCTGCACTTCGCAATCAATTCACTTCATCGTACGCTATATATATGCTCTGCTATCTACGTCCTCATCTCATACCGTTCTTTTTATTCATGAAACTACCACATTTACACTTCCAATTCTTCTCATCCTGTCGGTGTATTTCTAACCTTCAAACGGAATTCATGTAGGTAAAGCGGCTACTAAGTTTTTTGTGAAGAAAAGAAAAGAACCAGCCATGTGCATAGTCGATTACATATTTACAGATTTTATATATATATATATATACTTGTTTAATAAATTTATATTTAGCAAAATGTAGTGTTTTTTTTTTTTTTTTTTTGTGAAGGCTTTGAGGTGACACAACAACATATTTGCTAGTGAATATTCTGCATATTTTAGGTAAAATCTCTGATCACATAACATAACATAAGATGCATGAGGGCCCAATGACCGATAAAATTCTACTGGGTGTTTGATTTTATGCAAACTGAAGTCAATCCAAGGTTTTTATGGATAGCAATGATACGATCGTATACATTAGTTAAAAAGAGATTATTTTAAGGATGGAATAATTATAAAAAAGAGAATTTTTGTATTTTTTTTAAAAAGAAGAAAAATTAAAAATAAAAATAGTATTATTAAATAAATGTAAAAATTATGTATATTAAAGCATTATATTTATTTTATTAATGAACATTTTGTTCTTTTGCTCAAATTTCTAAGTATATATGTAGACAGATAGATAAATGGACTATATAAGACGTGTGAAAGGTTTGTTATCTTCAAACTAAGTTACACTAAAGTTTGAAAGCTTTTTCTTGGACCTCATGGTTTTCTCTCTGTACCTTCAATTTTTTAAAAAACATATATGTGCCGTTGACAAGTCAGGAAGAATCTTAGACCATTTTTAAATTCTTCTCTCTCGTTCCTTTATTAAAAAGATAATGATATTCAAACAACAATTTTTTGACAATATTTAGATACAGTCACGTGTAGCGCTCTGATTGACCCATGTGGAAAAGATTTTAAAAATTGAAAATGACATGGAAATGGAAGTCAGATGAGATTAAGGGGTTTTGATTGCGCGAGTTTCATTTTGGAATTTCAAAAATTAGAAATCTCATTCTCGCTAGAGAACCCTAGAGAGAGTGTCAAGTGTCGTCTGAGCAGAACTGATCATTTGCCAACTTTCCACCGTTCATCGGATTCTCGCCGTTAACCGGAGTCTTATTCGTCGTCGTCCGCCGTTCTGAACCACCAACAAAGGACGTAACCACCATTGGATGTAGTTTTTGAAGCTTCTCGTTGTTTCTTTCGGTAATCCTTTGTTTTTGTTCATTGTGTTTGAGTTATTTTTATTTTTTTTTTACCATTTAGGGGTTGTTTTGTTTACTGTGGTACCGTTGACTGTAGTTTGAACTTTTGTTGATCATTTTGGGGTTGTTGTGCCTTTTGGGTGCAAAGATTCAAGGGTTTGTGGTTGTTGTTGGGTTATTTTAACTTATCTTTTTACAATGTTTCATTTGGTAGTTATAGATTCTATTTAACAAGGTCAAAACAATGTAAGTAAATGTGTTGTATTGAATATTTATTACTTTGTTTTGATAATGTTTTAAGTCAAGTTTTTTTGGATTCGCTGCAATTTTAAGTCAGTCCCAAACTAAGCTCATTGCAGGTAATTTCAAGTTGAGTCTATATCCAAAGTATGAATATGTGAAAACGATTGCACTTATATATAATGAGTGAATGTGGTAGAAATTTGGGTATTACGGGATTTGTATATGATGAGTTCTTGGTGGAGTATTTGAAACAATCATCTGTATAATTATAATTTGTTTCCTTCCTCGTGATGTTTGTAGTTGTTCGAAGTTACTTGATTCAGGATTTGTGTAATTAGAGGTGATATAGTTTGCAAATCTGTAACAGTTTAAGATCAATGAGAATTTCAAATTATGTCTGTTTAAGAATTCAATAGTAATTCATATAAATTTGTAAAAGAGTAAACTATAGGCCAACATTATCTTCTTAAGAAGAAATGGATGTTGAAGAATTTTTATAGATTTGGAAAGCTTTATCCATTTAAAATTTATCTTTAACACAATTCATATATTACAAATTTCAAGTTACACTTGTCATTCATAAAAGAAAAATGAAATTCTTTTTATAATAGACTTAGACATAGCATTGTAATAAATAATAAATTGAATTATATTTAAATACTTTTCCTCCCAGTTTAATAACATTCTCAGTGTTTTAAAAAATGGGATTAAGTTTATAAAAAACATGTTCAATAATTTAGAGTAAATGTATTTTGATTTTAAATAAGAAACAAAATGCTTTAATAATTGATAGTTTTCTAGCATGTTTAAATACAATATTGTTATAAATAAAATATATGTATCATCAATATATATTATTTACGGATAAAAATGAATGAAGCATTATTATAAACATACAAAAAGATTATAAATGAGATTTTATAAACATAGGATTATATATATACACTAATAACTATTCGATGTTATTATAAATATATTAAATTTGTGTAATTAATTTTATTTTTTATTACAGTAGTCAAATTAAATGAAAAATTATCCTTCACTTTATCTTAAAATATTTTTTTTAATAAAACTAAAAAATAATAAAATGAAAAATATAAAGAAATACATTTTATGTATGCTCATATTTAGTCTTTGAAGTACTAACCTATTTTTTTTAAGTAATGCAAAATATATACATATATAAGATCTATAAAACATTATTAAATGAATTTAAGTGGATTCTTAATACTTTCTTATTATTTATACATGTGTTTTAACTTCGTTTACTGTTTTTTAAATCAAAAGTTGATTTTTCTTCTTTAAGTAAAAAGAATGATCAAATTCTAGTATATGTTCTTAACAATTCTTTTAATTGAAAAGTTGTTTATTGATGACCATATTACTACAAGAAGATTTAACAGTATAAATATCTTAAATTTTATATATATCTTCATTTACATGTTAATTATATCTATTTTTATAAAATATAAAATTTATTTGTACACTCTAACATATTTTTGAAGTGTCGAGAAGAAACTCTTTACCCATGACAATTTTGTAACACACTAAATTTTTTTTCCATGTGCACACTTGTACATACAATTTGATATATTTTTGTAATTTCTTAATACAAATTAACTTTAAATATTTAAACCTTTGTTAAAGTGGTAGGATTAATACTAATGTATTTGTAAATTTTTCTCATCAATTATTTAAAAGTAGTTATTATTTGTAATCTCAATCATTTCGTGGTCAATGCATCATATTTAGTGAAACTCATGGTGCAGAAGCAGCAGTGGTATAGTAAAGGCAAAATAATCGGGTAGTTCAGGCTGAAGTTTTGCACAGGAGGGTCAACTATGAAGATGATACTCATTTTGGAGTGTCTATTATATTTCTCTTAATTTTTTCAACTTAAAAGTGATGTGAAACCAATTATTATGCCATATATGAAGAATTTCGTGGCCATGTAATTAGTTTTAGTAAAACTCATGGTGCATAAACAACAGTGGTAGCAAAGGCAAAATAAGTGGGTACTTCAGGCTAAAGTTTTGCGCAAAATGGTCAACTATAGACTCATCTTGGAGTGCCTAATATATTTCTCATCATTTTTTAAACTTAAAAGTGATCTGAAACCAATTATTATGCCATTTATATAGAATTCCATGGGCAAGGAACCATATTTAGTAAAACTCATGGTTCATAAAAAGCAGTGGAAGCAAAGACAAAATAAGTGGGTACTTCAAGCTAAAGTTTTGCACATGAGGATCAACTACGAAGATGATACTCATTTTGGAGTACCTAATGTATTTTCCATCATTTTTTAAACTTAAAAGTGACGTGGAACCAATTATTATGTCATTTATATAGAATTCCATGGGCAAGGAACCATATTTAGTAAAACTCATTGTGCAAAAAAAACAGTGGTAGCAAAGGCAAAATAAGTGAGTACTTCAGGTAAAGGTTTTGCAGAGGAAGGTCAACTAGGAAGATGACACTAATTTTGTAGTGCCTAATTTATTTCTCATCATTTTTCAATTAAAAGTGATGTGGAACCAATTATTATGCCATTTATATAGAATTCCATGGCAAGGAACCATATTTAGTAAAACTCATGGTGTAGAAAAAACAGTGATAACAAAGGCAAAATAAGTGGATACTTTAGGATAAAGTTTTGTACAAGAGGGTCAACTACGAAGTTGACACTCATTTTGGAGTGCCTAATTCATTTCTCATCATTTTTTCAACTTAAAAGTGATGTGGAACCAATTATTATGCCATTTATATAGAATTCAATGGGCAAGTAACCGTATTTAGTAAAACTCATGGTGTAGAAAAACAGTGATAGTAAAGGCAAATAAGTGTGTATTTCAAAATAAAGTTTTGTACAAGAGTGTCAACTACAAAGATTACACTCATTTTGGAGTGTCTAATTTATTTCTCATCATTTTTTCAACTTAAAAGTGATGCGGAACCAATTATTTTGCCATTTATATAGAATTCCATGGGCAATGAACCATATTTAGTAAAACTCATGGTGCAGAAAAAACAGTGGTAACAAAGGCAAAATAAGTGAGTACTTCAGACTAAAGTTTTACACAAGAGGGTCAACTACAATGATGACACTCATTTTGGAGTGTATAATTTATTTCTCATCATTTTTTCAACTTAAAAGTGATATGAAAAATATTATTATTTCAGGCCAAGATTTTTTCTTCAAAGGACATCCAACTCATATTGACGCATTACAACACATACAATATGTTAGAGTGTACAAATAAATTTTATATATTTTATAAAAGTAGATATAATTAACGTGTAAATGAAGATATATGTAAGGTTTAAGATATTTATACTTTTAAATCTTTTTGTAGTAATATGGTTACCAATAAACAACTTTTCAATTAAAAGAATAGTTGTTAAGAACTGAACTAGAATTTTATCATTCTTTTTACTTAAAGAAGAAAAATCAACTTTTGTTTTAAAAAACATTAAAGAAACTTAAAACACATGTATAAATAATTAGAAAGTATTAAGAATCCACTTAAATTCATTTAATAATGTTTTAAAAATCTTATATATGTATATATTTTGCATTACTTAAAAACAATAGGTAAAAAAATAGGTTAGTACTTCAAAGACTAAATATGAGCATACATAAAATGTATTTCTGTATATTTTTCATTTTATTATTTTTTAGTTTTATTAAAAAAATATTTTAAGATAAAGTGAAGGATAATTTTTCATTTAATTTGACTACTGTAATAAAAAATAAAATTAATTACACAAATTTAATATATTTATAATAACATCGAATAGTTATTAGTGTATATATATAATCCTATGTTTATAAAATCTCATTTATAATCTTTTTTATGTTTATAATAATGCTTCATTAATTTTTATCCGTAAATAATATATATTGATGATACACATATTTTATTTATAACAATATTGTATTTAAACAAGCAATAAAACTATCAATTATTAAAGCATTTTGTTTCTTATTCAAAATCAAAATACATTTACTCTAAATTATTGAACATGTTTTTGATAAACTTAATCCCATTTTTTACAACACTGAGAATGTTATTAAACTGGGAGGTAAAAGTATTTAAATATAATTCAATTTATTATTTATTACAATGCTATGTCTAAGTCTATTATAAAACGAATTAATTTCATTTTTCTTTTATGAATGACAAGTGTAACTTGAAATTTGTAATATATAAATTGTATTAAAGATAATTTTAAATGGATAAAGCTTTCCAAATGTATAAAAATTCTTCAACATCCATTTCTTCTTAAGAAGATAATGTTGGCATATAGTTTACTCTTTTACAAATTTATATTTATATGAATTACGGTTGAATTCTTGAAAAGACATTATTTGAAATTCTCATTGATCTAAAAAGTTACAGATCTAAAAAGTTACAGTTTGCAAACTGTATCACTTTTAATTGCACAAACTCTAAATTCAATAATTTCGAACAACTCTAAACATCACGAGGAAGGAAACAAATTATAATTATGCAGAATATGTAATTGTTTCAAATACTCCACCAAGAACTCATCATATACAAGTCCCGTAGTATCCAAATTTGTAGCACATTCACTCATCATATACAAGTAATCAATCGTTTTCACATATTCATACTTTGGATATAGACTCAACTTGAAATTACCTACAATGAACTTAGTTTGTGACTAACTTAAAATTGCAGTGAATCCAGAAAAACCTGACTTAAAACATTATCAAAACAAAGTAATAAATTTTCAATACAACACATTTACTTATTTTGACCTTGTTTAATAGAATCTATAACTGCCAAATGAAACATTGTAAAAAGATAAGTTAAAATTACCCAACAACAACCACAAATCCTAAAAATTGAAACTTTGCACCCAAAAGGCACAACAACCCCAAAATGATCAACAAAAGTTCAAACTACAGTCAACGGTACCACAGTAAACAAAACAACCCCTAAATGGTAAAAAAAATTAAAAATAACTCAAACCCACCGAACAAGAACAAAGGATTACCAAACGAAACAACGAGAAGCTTCAAAAATTACATCCAATGATGGTTTCGCCCTTTGTTGGTGGTTCAGAATGGCGGACGATGACAGATAAGACTCTGGTTAACAGCGGGAATCCGATGAACGGTGGAAAGTTGGCCAATGACCGGTTCTGCTCAGACGACACTTAACGCTCTCTCTAGGGTTCTCTAGTGAGAATGAGATTTCTAATTTTTGAAATCCCAAAATGATACCTGTGCAATCAAAACCCCTTAACCTCATTTGACTTCCATTTCCATGTCATTTCCAATTTTTAAAATCTTTTCCACATGAACCAATCAGAGCGCGACACGTGGCTGTGTCTAAATGTTGTCAAAAAGTTGTTGTTCGAATATCATTATCCTATTGAAAAACCTTGGCAATATGCACCTCCACGCCTCTCTTCTTCCTCTGCAAGAGTTGTCATAATACAACAACTTCTTAATTGATTTCTATTTTTTTGGTTACATTTTCTCTTTGTTTTCCTTCTTCTGTATAAATTCTTCTCTTTTTGTACAGAAAGTATATATACATAAGTGAAATATATTTCTTTCTTCCTAAGATCTTTTCTCTGTTTCTTTATCATTCTTACTCTGTGAATCTACTTTCTTACTACAATGCTTGTGAATGCACAGTTACATGAACCTTTGCATAGTCAGATTGCACAACTCTTATTGCAACTCTTCTCATGATGGTATCAGAGCTCTTCGTTTGAAGAGCTCTATTGCGCCACTCTGACCCTTTTCTTTTTCTTGGTTTTCCATCTGCTTCCATTGTTCATTCTTTCATAGGTTTCTTGCACAATGACTAAAGAGCATACCCAATCATCTAGCTTCTTGTACCTTCATCCTAGTGAAAATCATGTTGTCTCTCTTGTTTCCCCTATTCTTGAATCTATCCACTGCCATGCCTAGAGCAAGTCCATGTTCACTGCCTGAGCACGAAGAACAAAGTTTAATTTGTTGATGGAACCTTTGTGCAACAACAAAAGGAAGATAACTTCTACAATGCTTGGAAAGATGCAATAATATGGTGGTCTCTTGGTTGGCTCATTCTGTTTCCTCATACATCTGCCATAGCATTCTCTGGATGGACAGTGCCCAAGCCATTTGGGATGATCTGAAATCAAGACTCTACCAAGGGGATCTTTTACGTATCTCTGAATTACAAAATCAAGCAACCTCTTTTAAACAAGGAGACAACACTATGACTGAGTTTTTCACCAAGCTTCGTGTTATATGGGATGAGCTTGAGAGCTTTCGTCCTGAACTAGTTTGCTCTTGTGAGTTTAGATGCTCTTGCTAGATTTGCACACTTACATGAACCTTTGCATAACTAGATTGCACAAAAGCTGCAAGCTGCTGTTGCAGCTTTGAACCTTCCATCGTTTGTCCATCACTCTTCACTTACAATAAATTTTCTTTTATTTTAATTTTTTGTACACTTCCATAGTTTATCCATCACCCTTTACTTACCATATATTTTTATTTATTTTTATTTGTAAAAAAGAAATAAATATATAAAAAATAATAAAATAAAAATAATTTATCCTATTTCATTAGTCACCCACTTTATGTACATAATTACTCTCTTATTTTTTTTTTTTATATTCTTAAATATTAAACCTTCTTCCTCTTAAGTCTACTTTTATTTCTTAAGGAAAGAACTTTGTTTTTAACTAAATGATTCAATAAAAAAGGGTTTCCTTATATGTTATTTCTCCCAATAATATTAATTTTTTTATACGCTTTGATGTTCATCACCCTCCACTTATCATAAATTTTATTTTATTTTAATTTTTTGTACGCTTTTATCTTTTGTCCAACACCTTCTACTTACCATAAATTTTATTTTATTTTAATTTTTTTCAAGCTTCCAACGTTTCTCCATT
>NW_014542001.1:186856-194157 GCF_000741045.1 Vigna radiata var. radiata | reverse complement strand
ATTTTTAGTGTAGCATGTTATCCATTCATTCAATTATAATCTGATGCATAAGCGAGGATAAAAAAAAATGAGTGCACAATTTAGATTCATTCTAGACTTGGGTTTGTACTTTACTTGCATTATTTTTGTTGTTAAAGCATTTGTTTATGAGACCATTTTTGTGGAATTAATTGTACTTACTCAATGGTCCAAAAATTTTGTGTTGGTAATCAACATAAAGCTTTTAATTGCTTGGATGATAACACTATGATCGTTTCTTCTATGTTCTTGGTTGTACTTGGAAGTAGAATGGTAGTTTGTTTTTTTAAAAAAAAAGACAAGATTTTTGATAATGGAAATAATGAGTATTACAAGAATTGTAGTTGGGTATTAGTATCTGAGATTATTATGACCTGGAAGAATGGTTTCATGCTTTGTGGTGTTATAAATTAGATTACATGTATGAATTGGGATATGTTTTGTTGGTCTAGAACGTGTGGGTTTATTTATAATTAAGGAGATAATTGTATTTTGATAAATATAAGTAGGGTAAGAGGATAGTCTCAAATAGAAATTTAACAATAATGAGTAATGGTGAATAAGAATTTACTTTATATAGTTTCAAGATGATGTTTTATGGACAGTGCCAAGGCTGTATCAAGAGAATAAGAAGCATTTCATACTTATAAATAGGTAAAGCTTTTAAAAGGATGAAAAAGCATCCACACTGTCATACGCAATGTTATTGAAATTTGTACTAAATATTTTGGTTTGAAGGTGGAATTGATCATAGTCTAATGTCAATGTTTAGATATTGATCATAGTCTAGTGTTTGGGGACTCGCTTGTAGATAATGGCAACAACAATTATTTGTCAACTACAGCTGGAGTTGATGCTCCTCCTTAGGGCATTGACTACCTAACAAGAAGAGCCACCAGCCGTTTCTCTAATGGCTTGAACATTCCTGACTTCATCAGTGTTGTTTTTAAACTTCTTTTTCTTAATTATTACTTCAATCTCTAGTATGGGAATCTTTTTGTAGAAACAAGTTCAGGATGTACTAAGATAAGAGTGGCGGTGTTTGTGTAGGTTTTTGCAAGTGATATTGGCTGCCCAACTGATAACCTAGCACGTCTATCAATACCAATTGTTACCAACAACCCTCCAACACGTTCCGTTGATGACATCCTTAGCAAATTGATTCCACCCGTTCACAACAACAAACCTGAAGGCAGTGGATCAAACAAGAACAATTAAAAGTGGAACAAATTGAGGATTTTCATAATTTGCTAATTTGTATTTTATTTATAGTTGTTGTCGCTTTCGAATATTGTGTGGGTTTACATGGCTTTGTTATGTAGTACAATTAGTGAAGTACTAAAGTCAGCTTCATCAATGTGTTGCTACATTAAGTGGTAATGTAATGTATGTTATATTCTAAGTTTTATATGATGTTGTTGTGATATAAAGACCAAATTGACAAATTCTTGTAGTAACTTGTTATACCTTCTTTGAGAAAGGTGTTTTGTACACATATAAAAGTTCTTTAATTTAATCTCAATTGACCATATTTCATTGGTGCAGTGATTATGTCTTTAGTCAAATGTGGTTATTTCAGAAAGGTGTTTTGAACACATATAAAAGTGTTTTAATTGAATTCCATTGACCACATTCCATTGGTAAAGTAAGTGGTTATGTCTTTAGTCGAATGTGGTTATTTCAGAGAGGTTATTTCAGTAAATGGTTATGTCTTAAGTGAAATGTGGTTATTTCAGAAAGATGTTCTGTACAAAAATAAAAGTACTTTAATTGAATCCCAATGACCATATTTATTTGGTGCAGTAAGTGGTTATGTTTTAAGTCAAATGTAGTTGTTTCAGAAAGTTGTTTTGAACAAAAATAAAAGTGCTTTAATTGAATGTCAATGACCACATTTCTTTGGTGCACTAAGTGGTTATGTCTTAAGTACAATGTAGTTGTTTCAGAAAGGTGTTTTGTACGATTATAAAAGTAACTTATTTGAATCCCAATGACCACATTTCTTTGGTGCAGTAAGTGGTTATGTCTTACGTCCAATGTGTTGTTTCAGAAAGCTATTTTGAACAAAAATAAAAGTGCTTTAATTGAATCCCAATGATCACATTTCTTTGATGCAGTAAGTGGTTATGTCTTAAGTCCAATGTGGTTGTTTCACAAACGTGTTTTGAACAACAATAAAAGTGCTTTAATTGAATCCCAATGACCATATTTCTTTGGTGTAGTAAGTGGTTATGTCTTCACTCCAATGTGGTTGTTTCATAAAGGTGTTTTGAATAAAAATAAAAGTGCTTTAATTGAATCCCAATGACCACATTTCTTTGGTGCAGTAAGTGGTTATGTCTTAAGTCCAATGTGGTTGTTTCACAAAGGTGTTTTGAACAAAAATGAAAGTGCTTTAATTGAATCCCAATGACCACATTTCTTTGGTGCAGTAAATGGTTATGTCTTAAGTCCAATGTGGTTGTTTCAGAAAGGTGTTTTGAACAAAAATAAAAGTGTTTTAATTGAATCCAATGACCACATTTCTTTGGTGCAGTAAGTGGTTATGTCTTTAGTCGAATGTGGTCATTTCAGAAAGGTGTTTTGTACAATTATAAAAGTGGTTTATTTGAATCCCAATGACCATATTTTTTTGGTGCAGTAAGTGGTTATGCCTTTAGTCGAATGTGGTCATTTCAGAAAGGTGTTTTGTACAATTATAAAAGTGCTTTATTTGAATCTCAATGACCACATTTCTTTGGTACAGTAAGTGGTTATGTTGAGTCCAATATGGTTGTTTCATAAAGGTGTTTTGAACAACAATAAAAGTGCTTTACTTGAATCCCAATGACCACATTTCTTTGGTACAGTAAGTGGTTATGTCTTAAGTCCAATAAAAGTGATTATATAGTAAGTTATTATATAGTAAGTCTTATATAGTTATATACTCAATTGCTTATAAACAACAAATGTTGTGGTTTATGAGGATAGGTTTCATCAAATATATTTGTTCAGTAAGTAGTTAACTACTGAGTCCTATGTGATTATTTCTAAAATAGGTTGTGTACAACAATAAAAGTGGTTAAATTAAATATCAATGATCACATTTCTTAAGCTCTATAAGGACTACTATATGGTTGCAATCCAAACTTTTATAACCAAACTTATATTTTAAACCATGAAGCATTTTATATTGAATCATAAGATTCATAAACATTAATTAGTACAATATATTCTTCATTACACAAACTAAACAACCTGAAAACTAATAACAAAAATTGTATCCTAGAGTACGTGTTCAATATGTACATCAATGAAGTCATGTTGACCTTCTATTACAACTTTTTTTCTCCTTCTTCAGTGTATTTAACTTGTTCATATTTTCCTACTTCATGACTTCATCATTGCCTAGCATCCCACATTTCTTCATGATCGTACTTCGATGAACATTTTCTTTATGTAATAATACCCACTGACAAACCATTTATTGTCGCAAAAGTTGTAATTGTTCCTACAAAACATTACTCTTGTCAAAAATTATAGTTATAAATCTCTCATCATAAATTATATTAAAATAAAAAAAATACATAAATAATACAAAACGTTGTACGTTGTGTAATCAAGCATTTTATTCCCGTCGTCCCATAACTCCATATATTTAATCACCAACATACCACAATCATACCTACACATTAATGAAATATTAGAAACATCATTTGTATCACACAACCCAATAATATTTTAAACATATAAAAATTGCATCCATAAAATTAGTAAATTAATTAATATTTTAAACAATAATATCACTTTGACTATTTTAGCATAAAATTTAAAGTTTGTCACTAATTCTATTATACACTAATCAACATAGAACATCACAATTATACTAAAAAAGCAAGGATTTTACAGTAGTAACAACAGGCAAAACAACAACAAACAACAATGTTTTATACAGGATTTTTAACCCAACAGAAAGATTTTTCTGGTGTGAAAACAACAAGGAATTTACAACATTTATAATAGTTAACAGACAGACTTTTTGGCAGCAAACAACAAAGTTTTTATGGAGGTTTTACAGCAAAGACAACAACAATTTTCTGCAGCATTTTTATGTCAAAACAACACTCCTTTTCTGCAGAATTTTATTCTAAAACAACAACCAGTTTTCTGCAGAATTTTATTTTAATATAGCAAACAGCAAAGTGTTTTACATAGATTAATTTGTTAATTTTTTTTCAAACCTTAAATCCCCAAATACTAAGCTAGTCTTTGAATGAAGCCTGGAATCAAGATTAGCGTGCCATTTTAAGCTAAAATTTACTTTCATCTAAAAAGTCTGAACATAGATAACTTTGCCACAAGCTTTTCATAAAATTCCTCCTCCTACCGTAGGTTTAATTTGGAATCCATTTTATCAAAAACCCAAGCAACATCATTGATTTTCTCAACAAAAACACATTTATAAATAATAACCACAATACTTTCTTGACTCTCAAAACTGCTTCTTTTGTGCACATATATTCAAACATAAAAGAGTAAACATCATCACTAATTACAAGCCATAATCAACTTTACTAATATACCTTCAAAGTACAAGGCTGCAATGAGAGCAGAGGAAGGTAAGAAACAATGAAACATGCAAAATATATCATCAAAGATACCAAAATTCATCAAAAATCTGATGAGGCACAAACAACCTTTTTCGAATAAGGTAATAATTAAATTTAAGTCTAACTTATCTCATAAGTTTAACAAAATTTACTATAATGAACTTTGATATGATATCTCAGTCACACAAAAAACCACATTCAAAATGAGATTTTTCAGTCCAAAATGTTTCTAGCAAACCAGGAAACACAAGATGAGGTTTGGTATTCACTCAAAATCATATCCAATAAAGCCCATCACATTAAAAGAGGCAAAAGAATCACAATTTTTTTAGTGGCATCACAAACTATATTCATCACACTCAATAAATTACACACTAGAATCAACAGCCATAGTAAAAGTGAAAAAACATGGCATGAAAGCAATACACTGCAACCTGCAAAAGATGCTCAGTCACTACCATCAACACTACCGTATTTGACATAACTATTACAATCATTTAAGCAGTCATATTTTATTAAAACATGTTTTTGTATAAGACTACAACCAAGCATAATTAAGGTCAACACAATCAATTTACCATTCTAACATCAATCGTGGTCCACCAGAATCATTTCAGCAAGTATTTTTTTAGAAAAATAGCAAGATTTTATACCAATTTTATAACAACCAACAACAAATATTTTATGTTGCTTTTTAACTAAAACATCAAAGATTTTTCTGTAGGATTTACAGCAATATAGCAAACCTTTTATATATCTATCATACCAGCAAATTGCAAAGCTTTTTGGTAGCATACAGCAAGGCTTTTGGCAACAAACAACAAAGCTTTTGGCACCAAATAGGAAGCTAAAAACAACAAGATACAACAAGAATTTCTGCAGCATTTTTATGTTAAAATAATATAGTTTTTGGTGCAATAACAACCATCAAAACAACACAATACAACAAGAATTTTAGTGCATTTTTAACAACATGGGACAACAAGGTTTTATCACATTTTAATGAGCCCAAAACAGCATAAACAACATTATTTCGATGCAAATAAAGAACTCAAAATATACTACAAAGTAGCAGCATTTTAGTGTAGAATTTGTTTTATAAAAGAACACATTTTGGCTTAAAGTTGAATTTGTTGTATATATTTCTTCATGAACATGTCGATTAACGTTGAATAAGTACAATAATAAGTTGTACGAGTTATAATCGTTAAGAAAATAAAAATATTTTCTAAATCAATGATACCAAAAGGGCAAAAAGAGTCATTGGGTCCCAAAGAGCGGCTATGCCTTATAGCCCCTTCAGGGAAAATGGCACTGAAACCGTTACTTTTGCATAGAGAGGCAAGGGGTTGGAATTTTTGTGCAAGGTTCAGCTATAGCCCATCACTTGGATGGGAGATGAGGACAACCCCGCCAGCTACTTACAAATAAATGGGTCCATGACCCCAAGTGCTCAAAAGGGTAAAGCTAACACAGAAAAAAATTGACAAAACCATACCTCAAAGTCACACTACATAAGCGACACAAATCGAAACGCCAGCCGGAAACCTCCACAACCCTAACTTCATAGCCACCCGAAACCTCCACAAACACCGAATGGAAGCGGCAAAATGACGCTAAACCACCTTCAAACCCACAAAAAACCTCCACAACCACCACCGATTCAACCACCTCAAAAACACAAATGGAAAGGAAGAATGAGGGACAACAAAAGAAGAAAGGTAAGAGAAAGTAAAATTAGATAGTATTTTTCATTCACTACCAAAAGAAGGAAATGCAAAATTACTTTTCTTCCACTTTTACCCTCAGTCAGTACACAATTTTTAGAAAAGAAAAATGACGTAGCCCGTGTCATATGAATGTAAATGACACGTAGGTGTGTCATTGTATCACTACTGGAGGGAGTAATTGAAGAAAGAGAAACAGAAAAACTTAAGTGTGTGGTGGTTTCGAAGTGAGAGAAAAGAAGAATCATCTTCTTCATTTGTGTTTTATTTTCACGAACATGATGCTATGTAACCAAGGGGAAGAGGTAACTCTCGGCTGAGCAAGGGGTGTCCTTGAGACTCTTTTCTTTTAGAATGAGTTCTTAACCCAA
This sequence comes from Vigna radiata var. radiata, assembly GCF_000741045.1. Lineage (NCBI taxonomy): Eukaryota > Viridiplantae > Streptophyta > Magnoliopsida > Fabales > Fabaceae > Vigna > Vigna radiata. Next base: position 187,452 of record NW_014542001.1, on the reverse strand, counting down.
TGAGCTAAGGAACGTGTGAGTATTAGAATGAAACGGGGAGTTTTGGGAGGTGTTTAAAAAGAGGACCCGAGAACGTTTAGATGAAAAATGATGTCGTTTTGGGCCAAGTTCAGTTCGTTTATTTTTTATCCTGGCCACTTAATAGGTAGAATATAAGAGGGCATGAAAACCGCATGAAGGGNACATGATTAACCTAGGAAAAGTGAGAGACCAACGGCGGCAACAGAAAGAGTAGAAACCCGAAAACCATAGGCTTGAGGAGAAAGATCTTTGGGTTGCAACGTGAGGCAAGGGAGAAAGTGGACTTCGCCCAAGGTTAGGGGAGCTGAACTTGCTTTATGTTGTTTGTGATATATTGAACGAGTGTTATACGAGAGTGATGCATGGATGTACTTATGTTTTCCATTTTGTTTTCTTGGTGTTTGATGTTTTGGCTTATTATTATCACTATTGTTTGGTATTTTTAGTGATGTTGGGGTTTCTCATAAATCGGGTGTGGGATAGTTGCCAACGTGATTATTACGACTCTATGTTCTAATGTTTGGAGTGAAGGACATTTCGATGTGTATGCTGTTTTTTATGCATCTTTAGGGTTG